>NC_083357.1:40346515-40541515 GCF_030254825.1 Meriones unguiculatus
TCTGTTCTTTCGTTGGAAACTTGTTCCTGTGCTGTACAGTGCGATATATCACTTTTCAGTTTTCCTGTATTCCTAATTGAGCGAGTGACACACATGTGATTTAGTTCACAAAGTATTGCTTTGCGTTTATGTTCTTTCTTTGGAAACTTCTTCCTGTTAGGAACACGATAGGGTTAGGGTTAGGGTTAGGGTTAGGGTTAGGGTTAGGGTTAGGGTAGGGTTAGGGTTAGGGTTAGGGTTAGGGTTAGGTTAGGGTTAGGGTTAAGGTTATATCACTTTTCAGTTTTCCTGTATTCCTAATTGAGCGAGTGACACACATGTGATTTAGTTTACAAAGTAGTGCTTTGCGTTTATGTAATTTTGTTGGAAATTTGTTCTTGTAAGGAACAAGTTAGGGTTAGGGTTAGGGTTAGGGTTAGGGTTAATGTTAGGGTTAGGGTTAGGGTTAGGGTAGGGTTAGGGTTAGGGGTTGTATTAGGGTTAATGTTAGGGTTAGGGTTAGGGTTAGGGTAGGGGGTTAGGGTTAGTGTTAGGGTTATATCACTTTTCAGTTTTCCTCTTATAATAATTGGACGTGCGACACGTATGTGCTTTAGTTTACAAAGTTGTGCTTTGCATTTCTGTTCTTTCGATGGAAATTTGTTTCTGTGCCATACAGTGTGAGATAACACTTTTCAGTTTTCCTGTATTCCTAATTGAGCGAGCGACACACATGTGATTTCGTTTAAAAGTAGTGCTTTCGTTTTCTGTTCTTTCGTTGGAAACTTGTTTCTGAGCTGTACATTGTGATATATCACTTTACAGTTTTCCTGTTATAATAATTGAACGGGCGACACGTATGTGAATTACTTTACAAAGTTGTGCTTTGCATTTCTGTTCTTTCGATGGAAATTTGTTTCTGTGCCATACAGTGTGAGATAACACTTTTCAGTTTTCCTGTATTCCTAATTGAGCGAGCGACACACATGTGATTTCGTTTAAAAGTAGTGCTTTCGTTTTCTTTTCTTTCGTTGGAAACTTGTTCCTGTGCTGGACAGTGCGATATGTCACTTTTCAGTTTTCCTGTATTCCTAATTGACCGAGTGACACACATGTGATTTAGTTCACAAAGTAGTCCTTTGCATTACTCTTCTTCTGTTGGAAACTTGTTTCTGCGCTGTACATTGTGATATATCACTTTACAGTTTTCCTGTTGTAATAATTGAACGGGCGACACGTATGTGAATTAGTTTACAAAATTGTGCTTTGCATTTCTGTTCTTTCGATGGAAACTTGTTTCTGTGCCGTACAGTGCGATATATCACTTTTCAGTTTTCCTGAATTCCTAATTGAGCGAGTGACACACATGTGATTTAGTTTACAAAGTATTGCTTTGCGTTTATGTTCTTTCTTTGGAAACTTCTTCCTGTTAGGAACAGGATAGGGTTAGGGTTAGGGTTAGGGTTAGGGTTAGGGTTAGGGTTAGCGTAGGGTTAGGGTTAGGGTTAGGGTTAATGTTAGGGTTAGGGTTTGGGTTAGGGTTAGGGTTATATCACTTTTCAGTTTTCCTGTATTCCTAATTGAGCGAGTGACACACATGTGATTTAGTTTACAAAGTAGTGCTTTGCCTTTATGTAATTTTGTTGGAAATTTGTTCCTGTTAGGAACAAGTTAGGGTTAGGGTTAGGGTTAGGGTTAGGGTTAGGCTTAGGGTTACGGTTAGGGTTAGGCTTAGGGGTAGGGTTAGGGTTAGGGTTTGGGTTAGGGTTAATGTTAGGGTTAGGGTTAGGGTTAGGGTAGGGTTAGGGTTAGGGTTAGTATTAGGGTTAATGTTAGGGTTAGGGTTAGGGTTAGGGTAGGGGGTTAGGGTTAGTGTTAGGGTTATATCACTTTTCAGTTTTCCTCTTATAATAATTGGATGTGCGACACGTATGTGCTTTAGTTTACAAAGTTGTGCTTTGCATTTCTGTTCTTTCGATGGAAACTTATTTCTGTGCCATACAGTGTGAGATAACACTTTTCAGTTTTCCTGTATTCCTAATTGAGCGAGCGACACACATGTGATTTCGTTTAAAAGTAGTGCTTTCGTTTTCTTTTCTTTCGTTGGAAACTTGTTCCTGTGCTGGACAGTGCGATATGTCACTTTTCAGTTTTCCTGTATTCCTAATTGAGCGAGTGACACACATGTGATTTAGTTTACAAAGTATTGCTTTGCGTTTATGTTCTTTCTTTGGAAATTTCTTCCTGTTAGGAACACGATAGGGTTAGGGTTAGGTTTAGGGTTAGGGTTAGGGTTAGGGTTAGGGTTAGGGTTAGGGTAATGTTAGGGTTAGGGTTCGGTTAGGGTTATATCACTTTTCAGTTTTCCTGTTATAATAATTGAACAGGCGACACGTATGTGAATTAGTTTACAAAGTTGTGCTTTGCATTTCTGTTCTTTCGATGGAAACTTGTTCCTATGCTGTACAGTGCGATATATCACTTTTCAGTTTTCCTGTATTCTTAATTGAGCGAGTGACACACATGTGATTTAGTTCACAAAGTAGTCCTTTGCGTTGCTGTTCTTCTGTTGGAAACTTGTTTTTGCGCTGTACATTGTGATATATCACTTTACAGTTTTCCTGTTATAATAATTGAACGGGCGACACGTATGTGAATTCGTTTAATAAGTAGTGCTTTGCTTTTCTGTTCTTTCATTGGAAACTTGTTCCTGTGCTGTACAGTGCGATATATCACTTTTCAGTTTTCCTGTATTCCTAATTGAGCGAGTGACACACATGTGATTTAGTTCACAAAGTATTGCTTTGCGTTTATGTTCTTTCTTTGGAAACTTCTTCCTGTTAGGAACACGATAGGGTTAGGGTTAGGGTTAGGGTTAGGGTTAGGGTTAGGGTTAGGGTACGGTTAGGGTTAGGGTTAGGGTTAGGGTTAGGGTTAGGGTTAGGTTTAGGGTTAGGGTTAGGGTTATATCACTTTTCAGTTTTCCTGTATTCCTAATTGAGCGAGTGACACACATGTGATTTAGTTTACAAAGTAGTGCTTTGTGTTTATGTAATTTTGTTGGAAATTTGTTCCTGTTAGGAACAAGTTAGGGTTAGGGTTAGGGTTAGGGTTAGGCTTAGGGTTACGGTTAGGGTTAGGCTTAGGGGTAGGGTTAGGGTTAGGGTTAGGGTTAGGGTTAATGTTAGGGTTAGGGTTAGGGTTAGGGTAGGGTTAGGGTTAGGGTTAGTATTAGGGTTAATGTTAGGGTTAGGGTTAGGGTAGGGTTAGGGTTAGGGTTAGGGTTAGGGTTAGAGTTAGGGTTATATCACTTTTCAGTTTTCCTGTATTCCTAATTGAGCGAGCGACACACATGTGATTTCGTTTAAAAGTAGTGCTTTCGTTTAATTTTCTTTCGTTGGAAACTTGTTCCTGTGCTGGACAGTGCAATATGTCACTTTTCAGTTTTCCTGTATTCCTAATTGACCGAGTGACACACATGTGATTTAGTTCACAAAGTAGTCCTTTGCATTACTCTTCTTCTGTTGGAAACTTGTTTCTGCGCTGTACATTGTGATATATCACTTTACAGTTTTCCTGTTGTAATAATTGAACGGGCGACACGTATGTGAATTAGTTTACAAAGTTGTGCTTTGCATTTCTGTTCTTTCGATGGAAACTTGTTTCTGTGCCGTACAGTGCGATATATCACTTTTCAGTTTTCCTGAATTCCTAATTGAGCGAGTGACACACATGTGATTTAGTTTACAAAGTATTGCTTTGCGTTTATGTTCTTTCTTTGGAAAATTCTTCCTTTTAGGAACAGGATAGGGTTAGGGTTAGGGTTAGGGTTAGGGTTAGGGTTAGCGTAGGGTTAGGGTTAGGGTTAGGGTTAATGTTAGGGTTAGGGTTTGGGTTAGGGTTAGGGTTATATCACTTTTCAGTTTTCCTGTATTCCTAATTGAGCGAGTGACACACATGTGATTTAGTTTACAAAGTAGAGCTTTGCGTTTATGTAATTTTGTTGGAAATTTGTTCCTGTTAGGAACAAGTTAGGGTTAGGGTTAGGGTTAGGTTTAGGCTTAGGGTTACGGTTAGGGTTAGGCTTAGGGGTAGGGTTAGGGTTAGGGTTTGGGTTAGGGTTAATGTTAGGGTTAGGGTTAGGGTTAGGGTAGGGTTAGGGTTAGGGGTTGTATTAGGGTTAATGTTAGGGTTAGGGTTAGGGTTAGGGTAGGGGGTTAGGGTTAGTGTTAGGGTTATATCACTTTTCAGTTTTCCTCTTATAATAATTGGACGTTCGACACGTATGTGCTTTAGTTTACAAAGTTGTGCTTTGCATTTCTGTTCTTTCGATGGAAACTTATTTCTGTGCCATACAGTGTGAGATAACACTTTTCAGTTTTCCTGTATTCCTAATTGAGCGAGCGACACACATGTGATTTCGTTTAAAAGTAGTGCTTTCGTTTTCTTTTCTTTCGTTGGAAACTTGTTCCTGTGCTGGACAGTGCGATATGTCACTTTTCAGTTTTCCTGTATTCCTAATTGAGCGAGTGACACACATGTGATTTAGTTTACAAAGTATTGCTTTGCGTTTATGTTCTTTCTTTGGAAATTTCTTCCTGTTAGGAACACGATAGGGTTAGGGTTAGGGTTAGGGTTAGGGTTAGGGTAATGTTAGGGTTAGGGTTATATCACTTTTCAGTTTTCCTGTATTCTTAATTGAGCGAGTGACACACATGTGATTTAGTTCACAAAGTAGTCCTTTGCGTTGCTGTTCTTCTGTTGGAAACTTGTTTTTGCGCTGTACATTGTGATATATCACTTTACAGTTTTCCTGTTAAAATAATTGAACGGGCGACACGTATGTGAATTCGTTTAAAAAGTAGTGCTTTGCTTTTCTGTTCTTTCATTGGAAACTTGTTCCTGTGCTGTACAGTGCGATATATCACTTTTCAGTTTTCCTGTATTCCTAATTGAGCGAGTGACACACATGTTATTTAGTTCACAAAGTATTGCTTTGCGTTTATGTTCTTTCTTTGGAAACTTCTTCCTGTTAGGAACACGATAGGGTTAGGGTTAGGGTTAGGGTTAGGGTTAGGGTTAGGCTAGGGTTAGGGTTAGGGTTAGGGTTAGGGTTAGGTTAGGGTTAGGGTTAGGGTTAGGGTTATATCACTTTTCAGTTTTCCTGTATTCCTAATTGAGCGAGTGACACACATGTGATTTAGTTTACAAAGTAGTGCTTTGCGTTTATATAATTTTGTTGGAAATTTGTTCCTGTTAGGAAGAAGTTAGGGTTAGGTTTAGGGTTAGGGTTAGGCTTAGGGTTACGGTTAGGGTTAGGCTTAGGGGTAGGGTTAGGGTTAGGGTTAGGGTTAGGGTTAATGTTAGGGTTAGGGTTAGGGTTAGGGTAGGGTTAGGGTTAGGGGTTGTATTAGGGTTAATGTTAGGGTTAGGGTTAGGGTTAGGGTAGGGGGTTAGGGTTAGTGTTAGGGTTATATCACTTTTCAGTTTTCCTCTTATAATAATTGGACGTGCGACACGTATGTGCTTTAGTTTACAAAGTTGTGCTTTGCATTTCTGTTCTTTCGATGGAAACTTGTTTCTGTGCCATACAGTGTGAGATAACACTTTTCAGTTTTCCTGTATTCCTAATTGAGCGAGCGACACACATGTGATTTCGTTTAAAAGTAGTGCTTTCTTCAACAAATGGTGCTGGTCTAACTGGATGTCTACATGTAGAAAAATGAAAATAGACCCATACTTGTCACCCTGCACAAAACTGAAGTCCAAGTGGATCAAAGACCTCAACATAAAACCAGACACATTAAATCGGCTTGAAAAAAAAGTGGGAAATACCCTAGAACTCATTGGTACAGGGGGAAACTTTCTGAACAGAACACCAACAGCACAGGCTCTAAGAGCAACAACCAATAAATGGGACCTCATGAAACTGAAAAGCTTCTGTAAAGCAAAGGACACCGTCATCAAAACAAAGCGACCACCTACAGATTGGGAAAGAATCTTCACCAACCCTTTATCTGACAGAGGACTCATATCCAGTATATATAAAGAACTAAAGAAGCTGAAAAGCAGCAAACCAAGTAATCCACTCAAAAAATGGGGAACAGAGCTAAACAGGGAATTCTCTGTAGAGGAATACCGAATGGCAGAGAAGCACTTAAAGAAATGCTCAACCTCACTAGCCATTAGGGAAATGCAAATCAAAACAACCCTGAGATTTCACCTTACACCCATGAGAATGGCCAAGATCAAAAACTCAAGTGACAACACATGCTGGAGAGGTTGTGGAGAAAGGGGAACCCTTCTCCACTGCTGGTGGGAATGTAAACTTGTACAACCACTCTGGAAATCAATCTGGCGCTTTCTCAGACAACTAGGAAATAGCGCTTCCTCAAGATCCAGCCATAACACTACTGGGCATATATCCAAAAGAGGCTCAAGTACACAAAAAGGACATTTGCTCAACCATGTTTGTAGCAGCTTTATTTGTAATAGCCAGAAGCTGGAAACAACCCAGATGCCCCTCAATTGAAGAATGGATGCAGAAATTGTGGTACATCTACACAATGGAATATTACTCAGCAATGAAAAATAAGGAAATCATGAAATTTGCAGGTAAATGGTGGGATCTGGAAAGGATCATCCTGAGTGAGTTGTCTCAGAAGCAAAAAGACACACATGGTATATACTCACTCATATAGACATACAACATAGGACAAACCCACTAAAACCTGTGCTTTTAAAGAAACAAACAAGAGAGAGGACCCTAACTAAAACGTCCAATCCCCATCCAGAAAGGCAAAGAGGATGGACATCAGAAGAAGAAGAAAACAGGAAACAACCTAGGAACCTACCACAGAGGGCCTCTGAAAGCCTCTGCCCTTCAGACTATCAAAGCAGATGCTGAGCCTGATGGGCAACTGTTGGGCAGAGAGAACGGAATTTTAGGTAAGAACTGGGAAATAGTAAGAGCTGGAGAGGACAGGGTCTCCACAAGGAGAGCAACAGAACAAGAAAATTTGAACATAGGGAACTTCCCAGAGACTCATACTCCAACCAAGGACTATTCATGGAGATAACCTAGAACCCCTGCACAGATGTAGCCCAGGGCAGTTCAGAGTCCAATTGGGTTACATAGTAATGTGAAGAGGGACTGCCTCTGACATACTCTGATTGGCCTGCTCTTTGATCACCTCCCCCTGGGAGGGAGCAGCCTTACCAGGCCATAGTAGAGGACAATGCAGCCACTTTTGATGTGAACTGACAGACTAAGATCAGAAAGGAGAGGAGAACCTCCCCTATTAGTGGACTTGGGGAGTGGCATGCAAGCAGAGGGAGGAGGAAGGGTGGGATTGGGAGGGGAAGAGGGAGAGGCTTATAGGGGGATGCAGAATGAATAAAGTGTAATTGATGAAAAATTAAAAAAAAAAGTAAAAAAAAAAAAAAAAAAAAAGTAGTGCTTTCGTTTTCTTTTCTTTCGTTGGAAACTTGTTCCTGTGCTGGACAGTGCGATATGTCACTTTTCAGTTTTCCTGTATTCCTAATTGAGCGAGTGACACACATGTGATTTAGTTTACAAAGTATTGCTTTGCGTTTATGTTCTTTCTTTGGAAATTTCTTCCTGTTAGGAACACGATAAGGTTAGGGTTAGGGTTAGGGTTAGGGTTAGGGTTAGGGTAATGTTAGGGTTAGGGTTAGGGTTAGGGTTATATCACTTTTCAGTTTTCCTGTTATAATAATTGAACAGGCGACACGTATGTGAATTAGTTTACAAAGTTGTGCTTTGCATTTCTGTTCTTTCGATGGAAACTTGTTCCTATGCTATACAGTGCGATATATCACTTTTCAGTTTTCCTGTATTCTTAATTGAGCGAGTGACACACATGTGATTTAGTTCACAAAGTAGTCCTTTGCGTTGCTGTTCTTCTGTTGGAAACTTGTTTTTGCGCTGTACATTGTGATATATCACTTTACAGTTTTCCTGTTATAATAATTGAAAGGGCGACACGTATGTGAATTCGTTTAAAAAGTAGTGCTTTGCTTTTCTTTTCTTTCATTGGAAACTTGTTCCTGTGCTGTACAGTGCGATATATCACTTTTCAGTTTTCCTGTATTCCTAATTGAGCGAGTGACACACATGTGATTTAGTTCACAAAGTATTGCGATGCGTTTATGTTCTTTCTTTGGAAACTTCTTCCTGTTAGGAACACGATAGGGTTAGGTTTAGGGATAGGGTTAGGGTTAGGGTAGGGTAGGGTTAGGGTTAGGGTTAGGGTTAGGGTTAGGTTAGGGTTAGGGTTAGGGTTAGGGTTATATCACTTTTCAGTTTTCCTGTATTCCTAATTGAGCGAGTGACACACATGTGATTTAGTTTACAAAGTAGTGCTTTGCGTTTATGTAATTTTGTTGGAAATTTGTTCCTGTTAGGAACAAGTTAGGGTTAGGGTTAGGGTTAGGTTTAGGCTTAGGGTTACGGTTAGGGTTAGGCTTAGGGGTAGGGTTAGGGTTAGGGTTAGGGTTAGGGTTAATGTTAGGGTTAGGGTTAGGGTTAGGGTAGGGTTAGGGTTAGGGTTAATGTTAGGGTTAGAGTTAGGGTTAGGGTAGGGGGTTAGGGTTAGTGTTAGGGTTATATCACTTTTCAGTTTTCCTCTTATAATAATTGGACGTGCGACACGTATGTGCTTTAGTTTACAAAGTTGTGCTTTGCATTTCTGTTCTTTCGATGGAAACTTGTTTCTGTGCCATACAGTGTGAGATAACACTTTTCAGTTTTCCTGTATTCCTAATTGAGCAAGCAACACACATGTGATTTCGTTTAAAAGTAGTGCTTTCGTTTTCTTTTCTTTCGTTGGAAACTTGTTCCTGTGCTGGACAGTGCGATATGTCACTTTTCAGTTTTCATGTATTCCTAATTGAGCGAGTGACACACATGTGATTTAGTTTACAAAGTATTGCTTTGCGTTTATGTTCTTTCTTTGGAAATTTCTTCCTGTTAGGAACACGATAGGGTTAGGTTTAGGGTTAGGGTTAGGGTTAGGGTTAGGGTTAGGGTTAGGGTTAGGGTTAGGGTTATATCACTTTTCAGTTTTCCTGTTATAATAATTGAACAGGCGACACGTATGTGAATTAGTTTACAAAGTTGTGCTTTGCATTTCTGTTCTTTCGATGGAAACTTGTTTCTGTGCTGTACAGTGCAAAATAACACTTTTCAGTTTTCCTGTATTCCTAATTGAGCGAGCGACACACACGTGATTCCGTTTAAAAGTCGTGCTTTGCTTTTCTGTTCTTTCGTTGGAAACTTGTTCCTGTGCTGTACAGTGCGATATATCACTTTTCAGTTTTCCTGTATTCCTAATTGACCGAGTGACACACAAGTGATTTAGTTCACAAAGTAGTGCTTTGCGTTTCTGTTCTTCTGTTGGAAACTTGTTTCTGAGCTGTACATTGTGATATATCACTTTACAGTTTTCCTGTTATAATAATTGAACGGGCGACACATATGTGAATTAGTTTACAAAGTTGTGCTTTGCATTTCTGTTCTTTCGATGAAAACTTGTTTCTGTGCCATACAGTGTGAGATAACACCTTTCAGTTTTCCTGTATTCCTAATTGAGCGAGCGACACACATGTGATTTCGTTTAAAAGTAGTGCTTTCGTTTTCTTTTCTTTCGTTGGAAACTTGTTCCTGTGCTGTACAGTGCGATATGTCACTTTTCAGTTTTCCTGTATTCCTAATTGAGCGAGTGACACACATGTGATTTAGTTTACAAAGTATTGTTTTGCGTTTATGTTCTTTCTTTGGAAACTTCTTCCTGTTAGGAACAGGATAGGGTTAGGGTTAGGGTTAGGGTTAGGGTTAGGGTTAGGGTTAGTGTTAGGGTAGGGTTAGGGTTAGGGTTAGGGTAGGGTTAGGGTTAGGGTTAGGGTTAGGGTTAGGGTTAATGTTAGGGTTAGGGATTGGGTTAGGGTTAGGGTTATATCACTTTTCAGTTTTCCTGTATTCCTAATTGAGCGAGTGACACACATGTGATTTAGTTTACAAAGTAGTGCTTTGCGTTTATGTAATTTTGTTGGAAATTTGTTCCTGTTAGGAACAAGTTAGGGTTAGGGTTAGGGTTAGGGTTAGGCTTAGGGTTACGGTTAGGGTTAGGCTTAGGGGTAGGGTTAGGGTTAGGGTTAGGGTTAGGGTTAATGTTAGGGTTAGGGTTAGGGTTAGGGTAGGGTTAGGGTTAGGGTTAGTATTAGGGTTAATGTTAGGGTTAGGGTTAGGGTTAGGGTAGGGGGTTAGGGTTAGTGTTAGGGTTATATCACTTTTCAGTTTTCCTCTTATAATAATTGGACGTGCGACACGTATGTGCTTTAGTTTACAAAGTTGTGCTTTGCATTTCTGTTCTTTCGATGGAAACTTGTTTCTGTGCCATACAGTGTGAGATAACACTTTTCAGTTTTCCTGTATTCCTAATTGAGCGAGCGACACACATGTGAATTCGTTTAAAAGTAGTGCTTTCGTTTTCTTTTCTTTCGTTGGAAACTTGTTCCTGTGCTGGACAGTGCGATATGTCACTTTTCAGTTTTCCTGTATTCCTAATTGAGCGAGTGACACACATGTGATTTAGTTTACAAAGTATTGCTTTGCGTTTATGTTCTTTCTTTTGAAATTTCTTCCTGTTAGGAACACGATAGGGTTAGGGTTAGGGTTAGGGTTAGGGTTAGGGTTAGGGTTAGGGTTAGGGTAATGTTAGGGTTAGGGTTAGGGTTAGGGTTATATCACTTTTCAGTTTTCCTGTTATAATAATTGAACAGGCGACACGTATGTGAATTAGTTTACAAAGTTGTGCTTTGCATTTCTGTTCTTTCGATGGAAACTTGTTTCTGTGCTCTACAGTGCAAAATAACACTTTTCAGTTTTCCTGTATTCCTAATTGAGCGAGCGACACACACGTGATTTCGTTTAAAAGTCGTGCTTTGCTTCTCTGTTCTTTCGTTGGAAACTTTTTCCTGTGCTGTACAGTGCGATATATCACTTTTCAGTTTTCCTGTATTCTTAATTGAGCGAGTGACACACATGTGATTTAGTTCACAAAGTAGTCCTTTGCGTTGCTGTTCTTCTGTTGGAAAATTGTTTTTGCGCTGTACATTGTGATATATCACTTTACAGTTTTCCTGTTATAATAATTCAACGGGCGACACGTATGTGAATTCGTTTAAAAAGTAGTGCTTTGCTTTTCTGTTCTTTCATTGGAAACTTGTTCCTGTGCTGTACAGTGCGATATATCACTTTTCAGTTTTCCTGTATTCCTAATTGAGCGAGTGACACACATGTGATTTAGTTCACAAAGTATTACTTTGCATTTATGTTCTTTCTTTGGAAACTTCTTCCTGTTAGGAACACGATAGGGTTAGGGTTAGGGTTAGGGTTAGGGTTAGGGTTAGGGTTAGGGTAGGGTTAGGGTTAGGGTTAGGGTTAGGGTTAGGGTTAGGGTTTGGTTAGGGTTAGGGTTAGGGTTATATCACTTTTCACTTTTCCTGTATTCCTAATTGAGCGAGTGACACACATGTGATTTAGTTTACAAAGTAGTGCTTTGCGTTTATGTAATTTTGTTGGAAATTTGTTCTTGTAAGGAACAAGTTAGGGTTAGGGTTAGGTTTAGGGTTAGGCTTAGGGTTACGGTTAGGGTTAGGCTTAGGGGTAGGGTTAGGGTTAGGGTTTGGGTTAGGGTTAATGTTAGGGTTAGGGTTAGGGTTAGGGTAGGGTTAGCGTTAGGGTTAGTATTAGGGTTAATGTTGGGGTTAGGGTTAGGGTAGGGGGTTAGGGTTAGTGTTAGGGTTATATCACTTTTCAGTTTTCCTCTTATAATAATTGGACGTGCGACACGTATGTGCTTTAGTTTACAAAGTTGTGCTTTGCATTTCTGTTCTTTCGATGGAAACTTTTTTCTGTGCCATACAGTGCAAAATAACACTTTTCAGTTTTCCTATATTCCTAATTGAGCGAGCGACACACACGTGATTCCGTTTAAAAGTAGTGCTTTGCTTTTCTGTTCTTTCGTTGGAAACTTGTTCCTGTGCTGTACAGTGCGATATATCACTTTTCAGTTTTCCTGTGTTCCTAATTGACCGAGTGACACACATGTGATTTAGTTCACAAAGTAGTGCTTTGCGTTTCTGTTCTTCTGTTGGAAACTTGTTTCTGAGCTGTACATTGTGATATATCACTTTACTGTTTTCCTGTTATAATAATTGAACGGGCGACACGTATGTGAATTAGTTTACAAAGTTGTGCTTTGCATTTCTGTTCTTTCGATGGAAACTTGTTTCTGTGCCGTACAGTGCGATATATCACTTTTCAGTTTTCCTGTATTCCTAATTGAGCGAGTGACACACATGTGATTTAGTTTACAAAGTATTGCTTTGCGTTTATGTTCTTTCTTTGGAAACTTCTTCCTGTTAGGAACAGGATACGGTTAGGGTTAGGGTTAGGGTTAGGGTTAGGGTTAGGGTTAGGGTAGGGTTAGGGTTAGGGTTAGGGTAGGGTTAGGGTTAGGGTTAGGGTTAGGGTTAGGGTTAGGGTTAGGGTTAATGTTAGGTTTAGGGTTTGGGTTAGGGTTAGGGATATATCACTTTTCAGTTTTCCTGTATTCCTAATTGAGCGAGCGACACACATGTGATTTCGTTTAAAAGTAGTGCTTTCATTTTCTTTTCTTTCGTTGGAAACTTGTTCCTGTGCTGTACAGTGCGATATGTCACTTTTCAGTTTTCCTGTATTCCTAATTGAGCGAGTGACACACATGTGATTTAGTTCACAAAGTAGTCCTTTGCATTACTGTTCTTCTGTTGGAAACTTGTTTCAGCGCTGTACATTGTGATATATCACTTTACAGTTTTCCTGTTGTAATAATTGAACGGGCGACACGTATGTGAATTAGTTTACAAAGTTGTGCTTTGCATTTCTGTTCTTTCGATGGAAACTTGTTTCTGTGCCGTACAGGGCGATATATCACTTTTCAGTTTTCCTGTATTCCTAATTGAGCGAGTGACACACATGTGATTTAGTTTACAAAGTATTGCTTTGCGTTTATGTTCTTTCTTTGGAAACTTCTTCCTGTTAGGAACAGGATAGGGTTAGGGTTAGGGTTAGGGTTAGGGTTAGGGTAGGGTTAGTTTTAGGGTTAGGGTAGGGTTAGGGTTAGGGTTAGGGTTATATCACTTTTCAGTTTTCCTGTATTCCTAATTGAGCGAGTGACACACATGTGATTTAGTTTACAAAGTAGTGCTTTGCGTTTATGTAATTTTGTTGGAAATTTGTTCCTGTTAGGAACAAGTTAGAGTTAGGGTTAGGGTTAGGGTTAGGGTTAGGCTTAGGGTTACGGTTAGGGTTAGGCTTAGGGGTAGGGTTAGGGTCGGGGTTAGGGTTAGGGTTAGGGTAGGGTTAGGGTTAGGGTTAGTATTAGGGTTAATGTTAGGGTTAGGGTTAGGGTTAGGGTTAGGGTAGGGAGTTAGGGTTAGTGTTAGGGTTATATCACTTTTCAGTTTTCCTCTTATAATAATTGGACGTGCGACACGTATGTGCTTTAGTTTACAAAGTTGTGCTTTGCATTTCTGTTCTTTCGATGGAAACTTGTTTCTGTGCCATACAGTGTGAGATAACACTTTTCAGTTTTCCTGTATTCCTAATTGAGCGAGCGACACACATGTGATTTCGTTTAAAATAGTGCTTTCGTTTTCTTTTCTTTCGTTGGAAACTTGTTCCTGTGCTGGACAGTGCGATATGTCACTTTTCAGTTTTCCTGTATTCCTAATTGAGCGAGTGACACACATGTGATTTAGTTTACAAAGTATTGCTTTGCGTTTATGTTCTTTCTTTGGAAATTTCTTCCTGTTAGGAACACGATAGGGTTAGGGTTAGGGTTAGGGTTAGGGTTAGGGTTAGGGTTAGGGTTAGGGTAATGTTAGGGTTAGGGTTAGGGTTAGGGTTATATCACTTTTCAGTTTTCCTGTTATAATAATTGAACAGGTGACACGTATGTGAATTAGTTTACAAAGTTGTGCTTTGCATTTCTGTTCTTTCGATGGAAACTTGTTCCTGTGCTGTACAGTGCGATATATCACTTTTCAGTTTTCCTGTATTCTTAATTGAGCGAGTGACACACATGTGATTTATTTCACAAAGTAGTCCTTTGCGTTGCTGTTCTTCTGTTGGAAACTTGTTTTTGCGCTGTACATTGTGATATATCACTTTACAGTTTTCCTGTTATAATAATTGAACGGGCGACACGTATGTGAATTCGTTTAAAAAGTAGTGCTTTGCTTTTCTGTTCTTTCATTGGAAACTTGTTCCTGTGCTGTACAGTGCGATATATCACTTTTCAGTTTTCCTGTATTCCTAATTGAGCGAGTGACCCACATGTTATTTAGTTCACAACGTATTGCTTTGCGTTTATGTTCTTTCTTTGGAAACTTCTTCCTGTTAGGAACACGATAGGGTTAGGGTTAGGGTTAGGGTTAGGGTTAGGGTTAGGGTTAGGGTTAGGGTAGGGTTAGGGTTAGGGTTAGGGTTAGGGTTAGGATTAGGTTAGGGTTAGGGTTAGGGTTAGGGTTATATCACTTTTCAGTTTTCCTGTATTCCTAATTGTGCGAGTGACACACATGTGATTTAGTTTACAAAGTAGTGCTTTGCGTTTATGTAATTTTGTTGGAAATTTGTTCCTGTTAGGAACAAGTTAGGGTTAGGGTTAGGGTTAGGGTTAGGCTTAGGGTTACGATTACGGTTAGGCTTAGGGGTAGGGTTAGGGTTAGGGTTAGGGTTAGGGTTAATGTTAGGGTTAGGGTTAGGGTTAGGGTAATGTTAGGGTTAGGGTTAGGGTTAGGGTTATATCACTTTTCAGTTTTCCTGTTATAATAATTGAACAGGCGACACGTATGTGAATTAGTTTACAAAGTTGTGCTTTGCATTTCTGTTCTTTCGATGGAAACTTGTTCCTGTGCTGTACAGTGCGATATATCACTTTTCAGTTTTCCTGTATTCTTAATTGAGCGAGTGACACACATGTGATTTATTTCACAAAGTAGTCCTTTGCGTTGCTGTTCTTCTGTTGGAAACTTGTTTTTGCGCTGTACATTGTGATATATCACTTTACAGTTTTCCTGCTATAATAATTGAACGGGCGACACGTATGTGAATTCGTTTAAAAATTAGTGCTTTGCTTTTCTGTTCTTTCATTGGAAACTTGTTCCTGTGCTGTACAGTGCGATATATCACTTTTCAGTTTTCCTGTATTCCTAATTGAGCGAGTGACACACATGTGATTTAGTTCACAAAGTATTGCTTTGCGTTTATGTTCTTTCTTTGGAAACTTCTTCCTGTTAGGAACACGATAGGGTTAGGGTTAGGGTTAGGGTTAGGGTTAGCGTTAGGGTAGGGTTAGGGTTAGGGTTAGGGTTAGGGTTAGGATTAGGTTAGGGTTAGGGTTAGGGTTAGGGTTATATCACTTTTCAGTTTTCCTGTATTCCTAATTGAGCGAGTGACACACATGTGATTTAGTTTACAAAGTAGTGCTTTGCGTTTATGTAATTTTGTTGGAAATTTGTTCCTGTTAGGAACAAGTTAGGGTTAGGGTTAGGGTTAGGGTTAGGCTTAGGGTTACGGTTAGGGTTAGGCTTAGGGGTAGGGTTAGGGTTAGGGTTAGGGTTAGGGTTAATGTTAGGGTTAGGGTTAGGGTTAGGGTAGGGTTAGGGTTAGGGGTTGTATTAGGGTTAATGTTAGGGTTAGGGTTAGGGTTAGGGTAGGGGGTTAGGGTTAGTGTTAGGGTTATATCACTTTTCAGTTTTCCTCTTACAATAATTGGACGTGCGACACGTATGTGCTTTAGTTTACAAAGTTGTGCTTTGCATTTCTGTTCTTTCGATGGAAACTTGTTTCTGTGCCATACAGTGTGAGATAACACTTTTCAGTTTTCCTGTATTCCTAATTGAGCGAGCGACACACATGTGATTTTGTTTAAAAGTAGTGCTTTCATTTTCTTTTCTTTCGTTGGAAACTTGTTCCTGTGCTGGACAGTGCGATATGTCACTTTTCAGTTTTCCTGTATTCCTAATTGAGCGAGTGACACACATGTGATTTAGTTTACAAAGTATTGCTTTGCGTTTATGTTCTTTCTTAAGAAATTTCTTCCTGTTACGAACACGATAGGGTTAGGGTTAGGGTTAGGGTTAGGGTTAGGGTTAGGGTTAGGGTTAGGGTAATGTTAGGGTTAGGGTTAGGGTTATATCACTTTTCAGTTTTCCTGTTATAATAATTGAACAGGCGACACGTATGTGAATTAGTTTACAAAGTTGTGCTTTGCATTTCTGTTCTTTCGATGGAAACTTGTTCCTATGCAGTACAGTGCGATATATCACTTTTCAGTTTTCCTGTATTCTTAATTGAGCGAGTGACACACATGTGATTTAGTTCACAAAGTAGTCCTTTGCGTTGCTGTTCTTCTGTTGGAAACTTGTTTTTGCGCTGTACATTGTGATATATCACTTTACAGTTTTCCTGTTATAATAATTGAAAGGGCGACACGTATGTGAATTCGTTTAAAAAGTAGTGCTTTGCTTTTCTTTTCTTTCATTGGAAACTTGTTCCTGTGCTGTACAGTGCGATATATCACTTTTCAGTTTTCCTGTATTCCTAATTGAGCGAGTGACACACATGTGATTTAGTTCACAAAGTATTGCTTTGCATTTATGTTCTTTCTTTGGAAACTTCTTCCTGTTAGGAACACGATAGGGTTAGGTTTAGGGTTTGGGTTAGGGTTAGGGTAGGGTAGGGTTAGGGTTAGGGTTAGGGTTAGGGTTAGGTTAGGGTTAGGGTTAGGGTTAGGGTTATATCACTTTTCAGTTTTCCTGTATTCCTAATTGAGCGAGTGACACACATGTGATTTAGTTTACAAAGTAGTGCTTTGCGTTTATCTAATTTTGTTGGAAATTTGTTCCTGTTAGGAACAAGTTAGGGTTAGGGTTAGGGTTAGGTTTTGGCTTAGGATTACGGTTAGGCTTAGGCTTAGGGGTAGGGTTAGGGTTAGGGTTAATGTTAGGGTTAGGGTTAGGGTTAGGGTAGGGTTAGGGTTAGGGGTTGTATTAGGGTTAATGTTAGGGTTAGGGTTAGGGTTAGGGTAGGGGGTTAGGGTTAGTGTTAGGGTTATATCACTTTTCAGTTTTCCTCTTATAATAATTGGACGTGCGACACGTATGTGCTTTAGTTTACAAAGTTGTGCTTTGCATTTCTGTTCTTTCGATGGAAACTTGTTTCTGTGCCATACAGTGTGAGATGACACTTTTCAGTTTTCCTGTATTCCTAATTGAGCGAGCGACACACATGTGATTTCGTTTAAAAGTAGTGCTTTCGTTTTCTTTTCTTTAGTTGGAAACTTGTTCCTGTGCTGGACAGTGCGATATGTCACTTTTCAGTTTTCATGTACTCCTAATTGAGCGAGTGACACACATGTGATTTAGTTTACAAAGTATTGCTTTGCGTTTATGTTCTTTCTTTGGAAATTTCTTCCTGTTAGGAACACGATAGGGTTAGGGTTAGGGTTAGGGTTAGGGTTAGGGTTAGGGTAATGTTAGGGTTAGGGTTAGGGTTAGGATTATATCACTTTTCAGTTTTCCTGTTATAATAATTGAACAGGCGACACGTATGTGAATTAGTTTACAAAGTTGTGCTTTGCATTTCTGTTCTTTCGATGGAAACTTGTTTCTGTGCTGTACAGTACAAAATAACACTTTTCAGTTTTCCTGTATTCCTAATTGAGCGAGCGACACACACGTGATTCCGTTTAAAAGTCGTGCTTTGCTTTTCTGTTCTTTCGTTGGAAACTTGTTCCTGTGCTGTACAGTGCGATATATCACTTTTCAGTTTTCCTGTATTCTTAATTGAGCGAGTGACACACATGTGATTTAGTTCACAAAGTAGTCCTTTGCGTTGCTGTTCTTCTGTTGGAAACTTGTTTATGCGCTGTACATTGTGATATATCACTTTACAGTTTTCCTGTTATAATAATTGAACGGGTGACACGTATGTGAATTCGTTTAAAAAGTACTGCTTTGCTTTTCTGTTCTTTCGTTGGAAACTTGTTCCTGTGCTGTACAGTGCGATATATCACTTTTCAGTTTTCCTGTATTCCTAATTGAGCGAATGACACACATGTGATTTAGTTCACAAAGTATTGCTTTGCGTTTATGTTCTTTCTTTGGAAACTTCTTCCTGTTAGGAACACGATAGGGTTAGGGTTAGGGTTAGGGTTAGGTTTAGGGTTAGGGTAGGGTTAGGGTTAGGGTTAGGGTTAGGGTTAGGGTTAGGGTTAGGTTAGGGTTAGGGTTAGGGTTATATCACTTTTCAGTTTTCCTGTATTCCTAATTGAGCGAGTGACACACATGTGATTTAGTTTACAAAGTAGTGCTTTGCGTTTATGTAATTTTGTTGGAAATTTGTTCTTGTAAGGAACAAGTTAGGGTTAGGGTTAGGTTTAGGGTTAGGCTTAGGGTTACGGTTAGGGTTAGGCTTAGGGGTAGGGTCAGGGTTAGGGTTAGGGTTAGGGTTAGGGTTAATGTTAGGGTTAGGGTTAGGGTTAGGGTAGGGTTAGCGTTAGGGTTAGTATTAGGGTTAATGTTAGGGTTAGGGTAAGGGTTAGGGTTATATCACTTTTCAGTTTTCCTGTTATAATAATTGAACAGGCGACACGTATGTGAATTAGTTTACAAAGTTGTGCTTTGCATTTCTGTTCTTTCGATGGAAACTTGTTCCTATGCAGTACAGTGCGATATATCACTTTTCAGTTTTCCTGTATTCTTAATTGAGCGAGTGACACACATGTGATTTAGTTCACAAAGTAGTCCTTTGCGTTGCTGTTCTTCTGTTGGAAACTTGTTTTTGCGCTGTACATTGTGATATATCACTTTACAGTTTTCCTGTTATAATAATTGAAAGGGCGACACGTATGTGAATTCGTTTAAAAAGTAGTGCTTTGCTTTTCTTTTCTTTCATTGGAAACTTGTTCCTGTGCTGTACAGTGCGATATATCACTTTTCAGTTTTCCTGTATTCCTAATTGAGCGAGTGACACACATGTGATTTAGTTCACAAAGTATTGCTTTGCGTTTATGTTCTTTCTTTGGAAACTTCTTCCTGTTAGGAACACGATAGGGTTAGGTTTAGGGTTTGGGTTAGGGTTAGGGTAGGGTAGGGTTAGTGTTAGGGTTAGGGTTAGGGATAGGTTAGGGTTAGGGTTAGGGTTAGGGTTATATCACTTTTCAGTTTTCCTGTATTCCTAATTGAGCGAGTGACACACATGTGATTTAGTTTACAAAGTAGTGCTTTGCGTTTATCTAATTTTGTTGGAAATTTGTTCCTGTTAGGAACAAGTTAGGGTTAGGGTTAGGGTTAGGTTTTGGCTTAGGATTACGGTTAGGGTTAGGCTTAGGGGTAGGGTTAGGGTTAGGGTTAGGGTTAGGGTTAATGTTAAGGTTAGGGTTAGGGTTAGGGTAGGGTTAGGGTTAGGGGTTGTATTAGGGTTAATGTTAGGGTTAGGGTTAGGGTTAGGGTAGGGGGTTAGGGTTAGTGTTAGGGTTATATCACTTTTCAGTTTTCCTCTTATAATAATTGGACGTGCGACACGTATGTGCTTTAGTTTACAAAGTTGTGCTTTGCATTTCTGTTCTTTCGATGGAAACTTGTTTCTGTGCCATACAGTGTGAGATGACACTTTTCAGTTTTCCTGTATTCCTAATTGAGCGAGCGACACACATGTGATTTCGTTTAAAAGTAGTGCTTTCGTTTTCTTTTCTTTCGTTGGAAACTTGTTCCTGTGCTGGACAGTGCGATATGTCACTTTTCAGTTTTCATGTACTCCTAATTGAGCGAGTGACACACATGTGATTTAGTTTACAAAGTATTGCTTTGCGTTTATGTTCTTTCTTTGGAAATTTCTTCCTGTTAGGAACACGATAGGGTTAGGGTTAGGGTTAGGGTTAGGGTTAGGGTTAGGGTTAGGGTTAGGGTAATGTTAGGGTTAGGGTTAGGGTTAGGGTTATATCACTTTTCAGTTTTCCTGTTATAATAATTGAACAGGCGACACGTATGTGAATTAGTTTACAAAGTTGTGCTTTGCATTTCTGTTCTTTCGATGGAAACTTGTTTCTGTGCTCTACAGTGCAAAATAACACTTTTCAGTTTTCCTGTATTCCTAATTGAGCGAGCGACACACACGTGATTTCGTTTAAAAGTCGTGCTTTGCTTCTCTGTTCTTTCGTTGGAAACTTTTTCCTGTGCTGTACAGTGCGATATATCACATTTCAGTTTTCCTGTATTCTTAATTGAGCGAGTGACACACATGTGATTTAGTTCACAAAGTAGTCCTTTGCGTTGCTGTTCTTCTGTTGGAAACTTGTTTTTGCGCTGTACATTGTGATATATCACTTTACAGTTTTCCTGTTATAATAATTCAACGGGCGACACGTATGTGAATTCGTTTAAAAAGTAGTGCTTTGCTTTTCTGTTCTTTCGTTGGAAACTTGTTCCTGTGCTGTACAGTGCGATATATCACTTTTCAGTTTTCCTGTATTCCTAACTGAGCGAGTGACACTCATGTGATTTAGTTCACAAAGTATTACTTTGCATTTATGTTCTTTCTTTGGAAACTTCTTCCTGTTAGGAACACGATAGGGTTAGGGTTAGGGTTAGGGTTAGGGTTAGGGTTAGGGTTAGGGTAGGGTTAGGGTTAGGGTTAGGGTTAGGGTTAGGGTTAGGTTAGGGTTAGGGTTAGGGTTATATCACTTTTCACTTTTCCTGTATTCCTAATTGAGCGAGTGACACACATGTGATTTAGTTTACAAAGTAGTGCTTTGCGTTTATGTAATTTTGTTGGAAATTTGTTCTTGTAAGGAACAAGTTAGGGTTAGGGTTAGGGTTAGGGTTAGGCTTAGGGTTACGGTTAGGGTTAGGCTTAGGGGTAGGGTTAGGGTTAGGGTTAGGGTTAGGGTTAATGTTAGGGTTAGGGTTAGGGTTAGGGTAGGGTTAGCGTTAGGGTTAGTATTAGGGTTAATGTTAGGGTTAGGGTTAGGGTAGGGGGTTAGGGTTAGTGTTAGGGTTATATCACTTTTCAGTTTTCCTCTTATAATAATTGGACGTGCGACACGTATGTGCTTTAGTTTACAAAGTTGTGCTTTGCATTTCTGTTCTTTCGATGGAAAATTTTTTCTGTGCCGTACAGTGCAAAATAACACTTTTCAGTTTTCCTATATTCCTAATTGAGCGAGCGACACACACGTGATTCCGTTTAAAAGTAGTGCTTTGCTTTTCTGTTCTTTCGTTGGAAACTTGTTCCTGTGCTGTACAGTGCGATATATCACTTTTCAGTTTTCCTGTATTCCTAATTGACCGAGTGACACACATGTGATTTAGTTCACAAAGTAGTGCTTTGCGTTTCTGTTCTTCTGTTGGAAACTTGTTTCTGAGCTGTACATTGTGATATATCACTTTACAGTTTTCTTGTTATAATAAATGAACGGGCGACACGTATGTGAATTAGTTTACAAAGTTGTGCTTTGCATTTCTGTTCTTTCGATGAAAACTTGTTTCTGTGCCATACAGTGTGAGATAACACCTTTCAGTTTTCCTGTATTCCTAATTGAGCGAGCGACACACATGTGATTTCGTTTAAAAGTAGTGCTTTCGTTTTCTTTTCTTTCGTTGGAAACTTGTTCCTGTGCTGTACAGTGCGATATGTCACTTTTCAGTTTTCCTGTATTCCTAATTGAGCGAGTGACACACATGTGATTTAGTTTACAAAGTATTGCTTTGCGTTTATGTTCTTTCTTTGGAAACTTCTTCCTGTTAGGAACAGGATAGGGTTAGGGTTAGGGTTAGGGTTAGGGTTAGGGTTAGGGTTAGGGTTAGGGTTAGTGTTAGGGTAGGGTTAGGGTTAGGGTTAGGGTAGGGTTAGGGTTAGGGTTAGGGTTAGGGTTAGGGTTAATGTTAGGGTTAGGGATTGGGTTAGGGTTAGGGTTATATCACTTTTCAGTTTTCCTGTATTCCTAATTGAGCGAGTGACACAAATGTGATTTAGTTTACAAAGTAGTGCTTTGCGTTTATGTAATTTTGTTGGAAATTTGTTCCTGTTAGGAACAAGTTAGGGTTTGGGTTAGGGTTAGGGTTAGGCTTAGGGTTACGGTTAGGGTTAGGCTTAGGGGTAGGGTTAGGGTTAGGGTTAGGGTTAGGGTTAATGTTAGGGTTAGGGTTAGGGTTAGGGTAGGGTTAGGGTTAGGATTAGTATTAGGGTTAATGTTAGGGTTAGGGTTAGGGTTAGGGTAGGGGGTTAGGGTTAGTGTTAGGGTTATATCACTTTTCAGTTTTCCTCTTATAATAATTGGACGTGCGACACGTATGTGCTTTAGTTTACAAAGTTGTGCTTTGCATTTCTGTTCTTTCGATGGAAACTTGTTTCTGTGCCATACAGTGTGAGATAACACTTTTCAGTTTTCCTGTATTCCTAATTGAGCGAGCGACACACATGTGATTTCGTTTAAAAGTAGTGCTTTCGTTTTCTTTTCTTTCGTTGGAAACTTGTTCCTGTGCTGGACAGTGCGATATGTCACTTTTCAGTTTTCCTGTATTCCTAATTGAGCGAGTGACACACATGTGATTTAGTTTACAAAGTATTGCTTTGCGTTTATGTTCTTTCTTTGGAAATTTCTTCCTGTTAGGAACACGATAGGGTTAGGGTTAGGGTTAGGGTTAGGGTTAGGGTAATGTTAGGGTTAGGGTTAGGGTTAGGGTTAGGGTTATATCACTTTTCAGTTTTCCTGTTATAATAATTGAACAGGCGACACGTATGTGAATTAGTTTACAAAGTTGTGCTTTGCATTTCTGTTCTTTCGATGGAAACTTGTTCCTATGCTGTACAATGCGATATATCACTTTTCAGTTTTCCTATATTCTTAATTGAGCGAGTGACACACATGTGATTTAGTTCACAAAGTAGTCCTTTGCGTTGCTGTTCTTCTGTTGGAAACTTGTTTTTGCGCTGTACATTGTGATATATCACTTTACAGTTTTCCTGTTATACTAATTGAACGGGCGACACGTATGTGAATTCGTTTAAAAAGTAGTGCTTTGCTTTTCTGTTCTTTCATTGGAAACTTGTTCCTGTGCTGTACAGTGCGATATATCACTTTTCAGTTTTCCTGTATTCCTAATTGAGCGAGTGACACACATGTGATTTAGTTCACAAAGTATTGCTTTGCGTTTATGTTCTTTCTTTGGAAACTTCTTCCTGTTAGGAACACGATAGGGTTAGGGTTAGGGTTAGGGTTAGGGTTAGGGTTAGGGTAGGGTTAGGGTTAGGGTTAGGGTTAGGGTTAGGGTTAGTGTTAGGTTAGGGTTAGGGTTAGGGTTAGGGTTAGGGTTATATCACTTTTCAGTTTTCCTGTATTCCTAATTGAGCGAGTGACACACATGTGATTTAGTTTACAAAGTAGTGCTTTGCGTTTATGTAATTTTGTTGGAAATTTGTTCCTGTTAGGAACAAGTTAGGGTTAGGGTTAGGGTTAGGGTTAGGCTTAGGGTTACGGTTAGGGTTAGGCTTAGGGGTAGGGTTAGGGTTAGGGTTAGGGTTAGGGTTAGGGTTAATGTTAGGGTTAGGGTTAGGGTTAGGGTAGGGTTAGGGTTAGGGGTTGTATTAGGGTTAATGTTAGGGTTAGGGTTAGGGTAGGGGGTTAGGGTTAGTGTTAGGGTTATATCACTTTTCAGTTTTCCTCTTCTAATAATTGGACGTGCGACACGTATGTGCTTTAGTTTACAAAGTTGTGCTTTGCATTTCTGTTCTTTCGATGGAAACTTGTTTCTGTGCCATACAGTGTGAGATAACACTTTTCAGTTTTCCTGTATTCCTAATTGAGCTAGCGAAACACATGTGATTTCGTTTAAAAGTAGTGCTTTCGTTTTCTTTTCTTTCGTTGGAAACTTGTTCCTGTGCTGGACAGTGCGATATGTCACTTTTCAGTTTTCCTGTATTCCTAATTGAGCGAGTGACACACATGTGATTTAGTTTACAAAGTATTGCTTTGCGTTTATGTTCTTTCTTTGGAAATTTCTTCCTGTTAGGAACACGATAGGGTTAGGGTTAGGGTTAGGGTTAGGGTTAGGGTTAGGGTTAGGGTTAGGGTAATGTTAGGGTTAGGGTTAGGGTTAGGGTTATATCACTTTTCAGTTTTCCTGTTATAATAATTGAACAGGCGACACGTATGTGAATTAGTTTACAAAGTTGTGCTTTGCATTTCTGTTCTTTCGATGGAAACTTGTTTCTGTGCTCTACAGTGCAAAATAACACTTTTCAGTTTTCCTGTATTCCTAATTGAGCGAGCGACACACACGTGATTTCGTTTAAAAGTCGTGCTTTGCTTCTCTGTTCTTTCGTTGGAAACTTTTTCCTGTGCTGTACAGTGCGATATATCACTTTTCAGTTTTCCTGTATTCTTAATTGAGCAAGTGACACACATGTGATTTAGTTCACAAAGTAGTCCTTTGTGTTGCTGTTCTTCTGTTGGAAACTTGTTTTTGCGCTGTACATTGTGATATATCACTTTACAGTTTTCCTGTTATAATAATTCAACGGGCGACACGTATATGAATTCGTTTAAAAAGTAGTGCTTTGCTTTTCTGTTCTTTCGTTGGAAACTTGTTCCTGTGCTGTACAGTGCGATATATCACTTTTCAGTTTTCCTGTATTCCTAATTGAGCGAGTGACACACATGTGATTTAGTTCACAAAGTATTACTTTGCGTTTATGTTCTTTCTTTGGAAACTTCTTCCTGTTAGGAACACGATAGGGTTAGGGTTAGGGTTAGGGTTAGGGTTAGGGTTAGGGTTAGGGTAGGGTTAGGGTTAGGGTTAGGGTTAGGGTTAGGTTAGGGTTAGGGTTAGGGTTATATCACTTTTCACTTTTCCTGTATTCCTAATTGAGCGAGTGACACACATGTGATTTAGTTTACAAAGTATTGCTTTGCGTTTATGTTCTTTCTTTGGAAACTTCTTCCTGTTAGGAACAGGATAGGGTTAGGGTTAGGGTTAGGGTTAGGGTTAGGGTTAGGGTTAGGGTAGGGTTAGGGTTAGGGTTAGGGTAGGGTTAGGGTTAGGGTTAGGGTTAGGGTTAGGGTTAATGTTAGGGTCACGGTTTGGGTTAGGGTTAGGGTTATATCACTTTTCAGTTTTCCTGTATTCCTAATTGAGCGAGTGACACACATGTGATTTAGTTTACAAAGTAGTGCTTTGCGTTTATGTAATTTTGTTGGAAATTTGTTCCTGTTAGGAACAATTTAGGGTTAGGGTTAGGGTTAGGGTTAGGCTTAGGGTTACGGTTAGGGTTAGGCTTAGGGGTAGGGTTAGGGTTAGGGTTAGGGTTAGGGTTAATGTTAGGGTTAGGGTTAGGGTTAGGGTAGGGTTAGGGTTAGGGTTTGTATTAGGGTTAATGTTAGGATTAGGGTTAGGGTTAGGGTAATGTTAGGGTTAGGGTTATATCACTTTTCAGTTTTCCTCTTATAATAATTGGACGTGCGACACGTATGTGCTTTAGTTTACAAAGTTGTGCTTTGCATTTCTGTTCTTTCGATGGAAACTTTTTTCTGTGCCGTACAGTGCAAAATAACACTTTTCAGTTTTCCTATATTCCTAATTGAGCGAGCGACACACACGTGATTCCGTTTAAAAGTAGTGCTTTGCTTTTCTGTTCTTTCGTTGGAAACTTGTTCCTGTGCTGTACAGTGCGATATGTCACTTTTCAGTTTTCCTGTATTCCTAATTGAGCGAGTGACACACATGTGATTTAGTTCACAAAGTAGTCCTTTGCATTACTGTTCTTCTGTTGGAAACTTGTTTCTGCGCTGTACATTGTGATATATCACTTTACAGTTTTCCTGTTGTAATAATTGAACGGGCGACACGTATGTGAATTAGTTTACAAAGTTGTGCTTTGCATATCTGTTCTTTCGATGGAAACTTGTTTCTGTGCCGTACAGTGCGATATATCACTTTTCAGTTTTCCTGTATTCCTAATTGAGCGAGTGACACACATGTGATTTAGTTTACAAAGTATTGCTTTGCGTTTATGTTCTTTCTTTGGAAACTTCTTCCTGTTAGGAACAGGATAGGGTTAGGGTTAGGGTTAGGGTTAGGGTTAGGGTTAGGGTAGGGTTAGGGTAAGGGTTAGGGTAGGGTTAGGGTTAGGGTTAGGGTTAATGTTAGGGTTAGGGTTTGGGTTAGGGTTAGGGTTATATCACTTTTCAGTTTTCCTGTATTCCTAATTGAGCGAGTGACACACATGTGATTTAGTTTACAAAGTAGTGCTTTGCGTTTATGTAATTTTGTTGGAAATTTGTTCCTGTTAGGAACAAGTTAGGGTTAGGGTTAGGGTTAGGGTTAGGCTTAGGGTTACGGTTAGGGTTAGGCTTAGGGGTAGGGTTAGGGTTAGGGTTAATGTTAGGGTTAGGGTTAGGGTTAGGGTAGGGTTAGGGTTAGGGTTAGTATTAGGGTTAATGTTAGGGTTAGGGTTAGGGTTAGGGTAGGGGGTTAGGGTTAGTGTTAGGGTTATATCACTTTTCAGTTTTCCTCTTATAATAATTGGACATGCGACACGTATGTGCTTTAGTTTACAAAGTTGTGATTTTCATTTCTGTTCTTTCGATGGAAACTTGTTTCTGTGCCATACAGTGTGAGATAACACTTTTCAGTTTTCCTGAATTCCTAATTGAGCGAGCGACACACATGTGATTTCGTTTAAAAGTAGTGCTTTCGTTTTCTTTTCTTTCGTTGGAAACTTGTTGCTGTGCTGGACAGTGCGATATGTCACTTTTCAGTTTTCCGGTATTCCTAATTGAGCGAGTGACACACATGTGATTTAGTTTACAAAGTATTGCTTTGCGTTTATGTTCTTTCTTTGGAAATTTCTTCCTGTTAGGAACACGATAGGGTTAGGGTTAGGGTTAGGGTTAGGGTTAGGGTTAGGGTTAGGGTTAGGGTTAGGGTAATGTTAGGGTTAGGGTTAGGGTTAGGGTTATATCACTTTTCAGTTTTCCTGTTATAATAATTGAACAGGCGACACGTATGTGAATTAGTTTACAAAGTTGTGCTTTGCATTTCTGTTCTTTCGATGGAAACTTGTTTCTGTGCTCTACAGTGCAAAATAACACTTTTCAGTTTTCCTGTATTCCTAATTGAGCGAGCGACACACACGTGATTTCGTTTAAAAGTCGTGCTTTGCTTCTCTGTTCTTTCGTTGGAAACTTTTTCCTGTGCTGTACAGTGCGATATATCACTTTTCAGTTTTCCTGTATTCTTAATTGAGCAAGTGACACACATGTGATTTAGTTCACAAAGTAGTCCTTTGTGTTGCTGTTCTTCTGTTGGAAACTTGTTTTTGCGCTGTACATTGTGATATATCACTTTACAGTTTTCCTGTTATAATAATTCAACGGGCGACACGTATATGAATTCGTTTAAAAAGTAGTGCTTTGCTTTTCTGTTCTTTCGTTGGAAACTTGTTCCTGTGCTGTACAGTGCGATATATCACTTTTCAGTTTTCCTGTATTCCTAATTGAGCGAGTGACACACATGTGATTTAGTTCACAAAGTATTACTTTGCGTTTATGTTCTTTCTTTGGAAACTTCTTCCTGTTAGGAACACGATAGGGTTAGGGTTAGGGTTAGGGTTAGGGTTAGGGTTAGGGTTAGGGTAGGGTTAGGGTTAGGGTTAGGGTTAGGGTTAGGTTAGGGTTAGGGTTAGGGTTATATCACTTTTCACTTTTCCTGTATTCCTAATTGAGCGAGTGACACACATGTGATTTAGTTTACAAAGTATTGCTTTGCGTTTATGTTCTTTCTTTGGAAACTTCTTCCTGTTAGGAACAGGATAGGGTTAGGGTTAGGGTTAGGGTTAGGGTTAGGGTTAGGGTTAGGGTAGGGTTAGGGTTAGGGTTAGGGTAGGGTTAGGGTTAGGGTTAGGGTTAGGGTTAGGGTTAGGGTTAGGGTTAATGTTAGGGTCACGGTTTGGGTTAGGGTTAGGGTTATATCACTTTTCAGTTTTCCTGTATTCCTAATTGAGCGAGTGACACACATGTGATTTAGTTTACAAAGTAGTGCTTTGCGTTTATGTAATTTTGTTGGAAATTTGTTCCTGTTAGGAACAATTTAGGGTTAGGGTTAGGGTTAGGGTTAGGCTTAGGGTTACGGTTAGGGTTAGGCTTAGGGGTAGGGTTAGGGTTAGGGTTAGGGTTAGGGTTAATGTTAGGGTTAGGGTTAGGGTTAGGGTAGGGTTAGGGTTAGGGTTTGTATTAGGGTTAATGTTAGGATTAGGGTTAGGGTTAGGGTAATGTTAGGGTTAGGGTTATATCACTTTTCAGTTTTCCTCTTATAATAATTGGACGTGCGACACGTATGTGCTTTAGTTTACAAAGTTGTGCTTTGCATTTCTGTTCTTTCGATGGAAACTTTTTTCTGTGCCGTACAGTGCAAAATAACACTTTTCAGTTTTCCTATATTCCTAATTGAGCGAGCGACACACACGTGATTCCGTTTAAAAGTAGTGCTTTGCTTTTCTGTTCTTTCGTTGGAAACTTGTTCCTGTGCTGTACAGTGCGATATGTCACTTTTCAGTTTTCCTGTATTCCTAATTGAGCGAGTGACACACATGTGATTTAGTTCACAAAGTAGTCCTTTGCATTACTGTTCTTCTGTTGGAAACTTGTTTCTGCGCTGTACATTGTGATATATCACTTTACAGTTTTCCTGTTGTAATAATTGAACGGGCGACACGTATGTGAATTAGTTTACAAAGTTGTGCTTTGCATATCTGTTCTTTCGATGGAAACTTGTTTCTGTGCCGTACAGTGCGATATATCACTTTTCAGTTTTCCTGTATTCCTAATTGAGCGAGTGACACACATGTGATTTAGTTTACAAAGTATTGCTTTGCGTTTATGTTCTTTCTTTGGAAACTTCTTCCTGTTAGGAACAGGATAGGGTTAGGGTTAGGGTTAGGGTTAGGGTTAGGGTTAGGGTAGGGTTAGGGTAAGGGTTAGGGTAGGGTTAGGGTTAGGGTTAGGGTTAATGTTAGGGTTAGGGTTTGGGTTAGGGTTAGGGTTATATCACTTTTCAGTTTTCCTGTATTCCTAATTGAGCGAGTGACACACATGTGATTTAGTTTACAAAGTAGTGCTTTGCGTTTATGTAATTTTGTTGGAAATTTGTTCCTGTTAGGAACAAGTTAGGGTTAGGGTTAGGGTTAGGGTTAGGCTTAGGGTTACGGTTAGGGTTAGGCTTAGGGGTAGGGTTAGGGTTAGGGTTAGGGTTAGGGTTAATGTTAGGGTTAGGGTTAGGGTTAGGGTAGGGTTAGGGTTAGGGTTAGTATTAGGGTTAATGTTAGGGTTAGGGTTAGGGTTAGGGTAGGGGGTTAGGGTTAGTGTTAGGGTTATATCACTTTTCAGTTTTCCTCTTATAATAATTGGACATGCGACACGTATGTGCTTTAGTTTACAAAGTTGTGATTTTCATTTCTGTTCTTTCGATGGAAACTTGTTTCTGTGCCATACAGTGTGAGATAACACTTTTCAGTTTTCCTGAATTCCTAATTGAGCGAGCGACACACATGTGATTTCGTTTAAAAGTAGTGCTTTCGTTTTCTTTTCTTTCGTTGGAAACTTGTTGCTGTGCTGGACAGTGCGATATGTCACTTTTCAGTTTTCCGGTATTCCTAATTGAGCGAGTGACACACATGTGATTTAGTTTACAAATTATTGCTTTGCGTTTATGTTCCTTCTTTGGAAATTTCTTCCTGTTAGGAACACGATTGGGTTAGGGTTAGGGTTATGGTTATGGTTAGGGTTATATCACTTTTCAGTTTTCCTGTTATAATAATTGAACAGGCGAAACGTATGTAAATTAGTTTACAAAGTTGTGCTTTGCATTTCTGTTCTTTCGATGGAAACTTGTTTCTGTGCTGTACACTGCGAAATAACACTTTTCAGTTTTCCTGTATTCCTAATTGAGCAAGCGACACACACGTGATTCCGTTTAAAAGTCGTGCTTTGCTTTTCTGTTCTTTCGTTGGAAACTTGTTCCTGTGCTGTACAGTGCGATATATCACTTTTCAGTTTTCCTGTATTCTTAATTGAGCGAGTGACACACATGTGATTTAGTTCACAAAGTAGTCCTTTGCGTTGCTGTTCTTCTGTTGGAAACTTGTTTTTGCGCTGTACATTGTGATATATCACTTTACAGTTTTCCTGTTATAATAATTGAACGGGCGACACGTATGTGAATTCGTTTAAAAAGTAGTGCTTTGCTTTTCTGTTCTTTCATTGGAAACGTGTTCCTGTGCTGTACAGTGCGATATATCACTTTTCAGTTTTCCTGTATTCCTAATTGAGCGAGTGACACACATGTTATTTAGTTCACAAAGTATTGCTTTGCGTTTATGTACTTTCTTTGGAAACTTCTTCCTGTTAGGAACACGATAGGGTTAGGGTTAGGGTTAGGGTTAGGGTTAGGGTTAGGGTTAGGGTTAGGGTAGGGTTAGGGTTAGGGTTAGGGTTAGGGTTAGGGTTAGGTTAGGGTTAGGGTTAGGGTTAGGGTTATATCACTTTTCAGTTTTCCTGTATTCCTAATTAAGCGAGTGACACACATGTGATTTAGTTTACAAAGTAGTGCTTTGCGTTTATGTAATTTTGTTGGAAATTTGTTCCTGTTAGGAACAAGTTAGGGTTAGGGTTAGGGTTAGGGTTAGGGTTAGGCTTAGGGTTACGGTTAGGGTTAGGCTTAGGGGTAGGGTTAGGGTTAGGGTTAGGGTTAGGGTTAGGGTTAGGGTTAGGGTTAGGGTTAGGTTTAGGGTAGGGTTAGGGTTAGGGGTTGTATTAGGGTTAATGTTAGTGTTAGGGTTAGGGTTAGGGTAGGGGGTTAGGGTTAGTGTTAGGGTTATATCACTTTTCAGTTTTCCTCTTATAATAATTGGACGTGCGAAACGTATGTGCTTTAGTTTACAAATTTGTGCTTTGCATTTCTGTTCTTTCAATGGAAACTTGTTTCTGTGCCATACAGTGTGAGATAACACTTTTCAGTTTTCCTGTATTCCTAATTGAGCGAACTACACACATGTGATTTCGTTTAAAAGTAGTGCTTTCGTTTTCTTTTCTTTCGTTGGAAACTTGTTCCTGTGCTGGACAGTGCGATATGTCACTTTTCAGTTTTCATGTATTCCTAATTGAGCGAGTGACACACATGTGATTTAGTTTACAAAGTATTGCTTTGCGTTTATGTTCTTTCTTTGGAAATTTCTTCCTGTTAGGAACACGATAGGGTGAGGTTTAGGGTTAGGGTTAGGGTTAGGGTTAGGGTTAGGGTTAGGGTAATGTTAGGGTTAGGATTAGGGTTAGGGTTACATCACTTTTCAGTTTTCCTGTTATAATAATTGAACAGGCGACACGTATGTGAATTAGTTTACAAAGTTGTGCTTTGCATTTCTGTTCTTTCGATGGAAACTTGTTTCTGTGCTGTACAGTGCAAAATAACACTTTTCAGTTTTCCTGTATTCCTAATTGAGCGAGCGACACACACGTGATTCTGTTTAAAAGTCGTGCTTTGCTTTTCTGTTCTTTCGTTGGAAACTTGTTCCTGTGCTGTACAGTGCGATATATCACTTTTCAGTTTTCCTGTATTCTTAATTGAGCGAGTGACACACATGTGATTTAGTTCACAAAGTAGTCCTTTGCGTTGCTGTTCTTCTGTTGGAAACTTGTTTTTGCCCTGTACATTGTGATATATCACTTTATAGTTTTCCTGTTATAATAATTGAACGGGCGACACGTATGTGAATTCGTTTAAAAAGTAGTGCTTTGCTTTTCTGTTCTTTCGTGGGAAACTTGTTCCTGTGCTGTACAGTGCGATATATCACTTTTCAGTTTTCCTGTATTCCTAATTGAGCGAGTGACACACTTGGGATTTAGTTCACAAATTATAGCTTTGCGTTTATGTTCTTTCTTTGGAAACTTCTTCCTGTTAGGAACACGATAGGGTTAGGGTTAGGGTTAGGGTTAGGGTTAGGGTTAGGGTTAGGGTTAGGGTAGGGTTAGGGTTAGGGTTAGGGTTAGGGTAGGGTTAGGGTTAGGGTTAGGGTTAGGGTTAGGGTTAGGTTAGGGTTAGGGTTAGGGTTATATCACTTTTCAGTTTTCCTGTATTCCTAATTGAGCGAGTGACACACATGTGATTTAGTTTACAAAGTAGTGCTTTGCGTTTATGTAATTTTGTTGGAAATTTGTTCTTGTAAGGAACAAGTTAGGGTTAGGTTTAGGGTTAGGCTTAGGGTTACGGTTAGGGTTAGGCTTAGGGGTAGGGTTAAGGTTAGGGTTAGGGTTAGGGTTAGGGTTAATGTTAGGGTTAGGGTTAGGGTTAGGGTAGGGTTAGCGTTAGGGTTAGTATTAGGGTTAATGTTAGGGTTAGGGTTAGGGTAGGGGGTTAGGGTTAGTGTTAGGGTTATATCACTTTTCAGTTTTCCTCTTATAATAATTGGACGTGCGACACGTATGTGCTTTAGTTTACAAAGTTGTGCTTTGCATTTCTGTTCTTTCGATGGAAACTTTTTTCTGTGCCGTACAGTGCAAAATAACACTTTTTTAGTTTTCCTATATTCCTAATTGAGCGAGCGACACACACGTGATTCCGTTTAAAAGTAGTGCTTTGCTTTTCTGTTCTTTCGTTGGAAACTTGTTCCTGTGCTGTACAGTGCGATATATCACTTTTCAGTTTTCCTGTATTCCTAATTGACCGAGTGACACACATGTGATTTAGTTCACAAAGTAGTGCTTTGCGTTTCTGTTCTTCTGTTGGAAACTTGTTTCTGAGCTGTACATTGTGATATATCACTTTACAGTTTTCCTGTTATAATAATTGAACGGGCGACACGTATGTGAATTAGTTTACAAAGTTGTGCTTTGCATTTCTGTTCTTTCGATGTAAACTTGTTTCTGTGCCATACAGTGTGAGATAACACTTTTCAGTTTTCCTGTATTCCTAATTGAGCAAGCGACACACATGTGATTTCGTTTAAAAGTAGTGCTTTCATTTTCTTTTCTTTCGTTGGAAACTTGTTCCTGTGCTGTACAGTGCGATATGTCACTTTTCAGTTTTCCTGTATTCCTAATTGAGCGAGTGACACACATGTGATTTAGTTCACAAAGTAGTCCTTTGCATTACTGTTCTTCTGTTGGAAACTTGTTTCTGCGCTGTACATTGTGATATATCACTTTACAGTTTTCCTGTTGTAATAATTGAACGGGCGACACGTATGTGAATTAGTTTACAAAGTTGTGCTTTGCATTTCTGTTCTTTCGATGGAAACTTGTTTCTGTGCCTTACAGTGCGATATATCACTTTTCAGTTTTCCTGTATTCCTAATTGAGCGAGTGACACACATGTGATTTAGTTTACAAAGTATTGCTTTGCGTTTATGTTCTTTCTTTGGAAACTTCTTCCTGTTAGGAACAGGATAGGGTTAGGGTTAGGGTTAGGGTTAGGGTTAGGGTAGGGTTAGGGTTAGGGTTAGGGTAGGGTTAGGGTTAGGGTTAGGGTTAATGTTAGGGTTAGGGTTTGGGTTAGGGTTAGGGTTATAACACTTTTCAGTTTTCCTGTATTCCTAATTGAGCGAGTGACACACATGTGATTTAGTTTACAAAGTAGTGCTTTGCGTTTATGTAATTTTGTTGGAAATTTGTTCCTGTTAGGAACAAGTTAGGGTTAGGGTTAGGGTTAGGGTTAGGGTTAGGCTTAGGGTTAGGCTTAGGGTTAGGCTTAGGTGTAGGGTTAGGGTTAGGGTTAGGGTTAGGGTTAATGTTAGGGTTAGGGTTAGGTTTAGGGTAGGGTTAGGGTTAGGGTTAGTATTAGGGTTAATGTTAGGGTTAGGGTAGGGGATTAGGGTTAGTGTTAGTGTTATATCACTTTTCAGTTTTCCTCTTATAATAATTGGACGTGCGACACGTATGTGCTTTAGTTTACAAAGTTGTGCTTTGCATTTCTGTTCTTTCGATGGAAACTTGTTTCTGTGCCATACAGTGTGAGATAACACTTTTCAGTTTTCCTGTATTCCTAATTGAGCGAGCGACACACATGTGATTTCGTTTAAAAGTAGTGCTTTCGTTTTCTTTTCTTTCGTTGGAAACTTGTTGCTGTGCTGGACAGTGCGATATGTCACTTTTCAGTTTTCCTGTATTCCTAATTGAGCGAGTGACACACATGTGATTTAGTTTACAAAGTATTGCTTTGCGTTTATGTTCTTTCTTTGGAAATTTCTTCCTGTTAGGAACACGATAGGGTTAGGGTTAGGGTTAGGGTTAGGGTTAGGGTTAGGGTTAGGGTTAGGGTTAGGGTTAGGGTAATGTTAGGGTTAGGGTTAGGGTTAGGGTTATATCACTTTTCAGTTTTCCTGTTATAATAATTGAACAGGCGACACGTATGTGAATTAGTTTACAAAGTTGTGCTTTGCATTTCTGTTCTTTCGATGGAAACTTGTTCCTGTGCTGTACAGTGCGATATATCACTTTTCAGTTTTCCTGTATTCTTAATTGAGCGAGTGACACACATGTGATTTAGTTCACAAAGTAGTCCTTTGCGTTGCTGTTCTTCTGTTGGAAACTTGTTTTTGCGCTGTACATTGTGATATATCACTTTACAGTTTTCCTGTTATAATAATTGAACGGGCGACACGTATGTGAATTCGTTTAAAAAGTAGTGCTTTGCTTTTCTGTTCTTTCATTGGAAACTTGTTACTGTGCTGTACAGTGCGATATATCACTTTTCAGTTTTCCTGTATTCCTAATTGAGCGAGTGACACACATGTGATTTAGTTCACAAAGTATTGTTTTGCGTTTATGTTCTTTCTTTGGAAACTTCTTCCTGTTAGGAACACGATAGGGTTAGGTTTAGGGTTAGGGTTAGGGTTAGGGTAGGGTAGGGTTAGGGTTAGGGTTAGGGTTAGGGTTAGGTTAGGGTTAGGGTTAGGGTTAGGGTTAGGGTTATGGTAGGGTTAGGGTTAGGGTTAGGGTTAGGGTTAGGGTTAGGGTTAGGTTAGGGTTAGGGTTAGGGTTATATCACTTTTCAGTTTTCCTGTATTCCTAATTGAGCGAGTGACACACATGTGATTTAGTTTACAAAGTAGTGCTTTGCGTTTATGTAATTTTGTTGGAAATTTGTTCCTGTTAGGAACAAGTTAGGGTTAGGGTTAGGGTTAGGGTTAGGCTTAGGGTTAAGCTTAGGGTTAGGGTTAGGGTAATGTTAGGGTTAGGGTTAGGGTTAGGGTTATATCACTTTTCAGTTTTCCTGTTATAATAATTGAACAGGCGACACGTATGTGAATTAGTTTACAAAGTTGTGGTTTGCATTTCTGTTCTTTCGATGGAAACTTGTTCCTATGCTGTACAGTGCTATATATCTCTTTTCAGTTTTCCTGTATTCTTAATTGAGCGAGTGACACACATGTGATTTAGTTCACAAAGTAGTCCTTTGCGTTGCTGTAATTCTGTTGGAAACTTGTTTTTGCGCTGTACATTGTGATATATCACTTTACAGTTTTCCTGTTATAATAATTGAAAGGGCGACACGTATGTGAATTTGTTTAAAAAGTAGTGCTTTGCTTTTCTGTTCTTTCATTGGAAACTTGTTACTGTGCTGTACAGTGCGATATATCACTTTTCAGTTTTCCTGTATTCCTAATTGAGCGAGTGACACACATGTGATTTAGTTCACAAAGTATTGTTTTGCGTTTATGTTCTTTCTTTGGAAACTTCTTCCTGTTAGGAACACGATAGGGTTAGGTTTAGGGTTAGGGTTAGGGTTAGGGTAGGGTAGGGTTAGGGTTAGGGTTAGGGTTAGGGTTAGGTTAGGGTTAGGGTTAGGGTTAGGGTTATATCACTTTTCAGATTTCCTGTATTCCTAATTGAGCGAGTGACACACATGTGATTTAGTTTACAAAGTAGTGCTTTGCGTTTATGTAATTTTGTTGGAAATTTGTTCCTGTTAGGAACAAGTTAGGGTTAGGGTTAGGGTTAGGCTTAGGCTTAGGGTTACGGTTAGGGTTAGGCTTAGGGGTAGGGTTAGGGTTAGGGTTAGGGTTAGGGTTAATGTTAGGGTTAGGGTTAGGGTTAGGGTAGGGTTAGGGTTAGGGGTTGTATTAGGGTTAATGTTAGGGTTAGGGTTAGGGTTAGGGTAGGGGGTTAGGGTTAGTGTTAGGGTTATATCACTTTTCAGATTTCCTCTTATAATAATTGGACGTGCGACACGTATGTGCTTTAGTTTACAAAGTTGTGCTTTGCATTTCTGTTCTTTCGATGGAAACTTGTTTCTGTGCCATACAGTGTGAGATAACACTTTTCAGTTTTCCTGTATTCCTAATTGAGCGAGCGACACACATGTGATTTCGTTTAAAAGTAGTGCTTTCGTTTTCTTTTCTTTCGTTGGAAACTTGTTGCTGTGCTGGACAGTGCGATATGTCACTTTTCAGTTTTCTTGTATTCCTAATTGAGCGAGTGACACACATGTTATTTAGTTCACAAAGTATTGCTTTGCGTTTATGTTCTTTCTTTGGAAACTTCTTCCTGTTAGGAACACGATAGGGTTAGGGTTAGGGTTAGGATTAGGGTTAGGGTTAGGGTTAGGTTTAGGGTAGGGTTAGGGTTAGGGTTAGGGTTAGGGTTAGGGTTAGGGTTAGGATTAGGGTTAGGGTTATATCACTTTTCAGTTTTCCTGTATTCCTAATTGAGCGAGTGACACACATGTGATTTAGTTTACAAAGTATTGCTTTGCGTTTATGTTCTTTCTTTGGAAATTTCTTCCTGTTAGGAACACGATAGGGTTAGGGTTAGGGTTAGGGTTAGGGTTAGGGTTAGGGTTAGGTTTAGGGTAATGTTAGGGTTAGGGTTAGTGTTAGGGTTATATCACTTTACAGTTTTCCTCTTATAATAATTGGACGTGCGACACGTATGTGCTTTAGTTTACAAAGTTGTGCTTTGCATTTCTGTTCTTTCGATGGAAACTTGTTTCTGTGCCATACAGTGTGAGATAACACTTTTCAGTTTTCCTGTATTCCTAATTGAGCGAGCGACACACATGTGATTTCGTTTAAAAGTAGTGCTTTCGTTTTCTTTTCTTTCGTTGGAAACTTGTTCCTGTGCTGGACAGTGCGATATGTCACTTTTCAGTTTTCCTGTATTCCTAATTGAGCGAGTGACACACATGTGATTTAGTTTACAAAGTATTGCTTTGCGTTTATGTTCTTTCTTTGGAAATTTCTTCCTGTTAGGAACACGATAGGGTTAGGGTTAGGGTTAGGGTTAGGGTTAGGGTTAGGGTTAGGGTAGGGTTAGGGTTAGGGTTAGGGTTAGGGTTAGGGTTAGGTTAGGGTTAGGGTTAGGGTTAGGGTTATATCACATTTCAGTTTTCCTGTATTCCTAATTGAGCGAGTGACACACATGTGATTTAGTTTACAAAGTAGTGCTTTGCGTTTATGTAATTTTGTTGGAAATTTGTTCCTGTTAGGAACAATTTAGGGTTAGGGTTAGGGTTAGGGTTAATGTTAGGGTTAGGGTTAGGGTTAGGGTAGGGTTAGGGTTAGGGGTTGTATTAGGGTTAATGTTAGGGTTAGGGTTAGGGTTAGGGTTAGGGTAGGGGGTTAGGGTTAGTGTTAGGGTTAAATCACTTTACAGTTTTCCTCTTATAATAATTGGACGTGCGACACGTATGTGCTTTAGTTTACAAAGTTGTGCTTTGCATTTCTGTTCTTTCGATGGAAACTTGTTTCTGTGCCATACAGTGTGAGATAACACTTTTCAGTTTTCCTGTATTCCTAATTGAGCGAGCGACACACATGTGATTTCGTTTAAAAGTAGTGCTTTCGTTTTCTTTTCTTTCGTTGGAATCTTGTTCCTGTGCTGGACAGTGCGATATGTCCCTTATCAGTTTTCCTGTATTCCTAATTGAGCGAGTGACACACATGTGATTTAGTTTACAAAGTATTGCTTTGCGTTTATGTTCTTTCTTTGGAAATTTCTTCCTGTTAGGAACAAGATAGGGTTAGGGTTAGGGTTAGGGTTAGGGTTAGGGTTAGGGTTAGGGTTAGGGTTAGGGTAATGTTAGGGTTAGGGTTAGGGTTAGGGTTATATCACTTTTCAGTTTTCCTGTTATAATAATTGAACAGGCGACACGTATGTGAATTAGTTTACAAAGTTGTGCTTTGCATTTCTGTTCTTTCGATGGAAACTTGTTCCTATGCTGTACAGTGCGATATATCACTTTTCAGTTTTCCTGTATTCTTAATTGAGCGACTGACACACATGTGATTTAGTTCACAAAGTAGTCCTTTGCATTGCTGTTCTTCTGTTGGAAACTTGTTTTTGCGCTGTACATTGTGATATATCACTTTACAGTTTTCCTGTTATAATAATTGAACGGGCGACACGTATGTGAATTCGTTTAAAAAGTAGTGCTTTGCTTTTCTGTTCTTTCATTGGAAACTTGTTCCTGTGCTGTACAGTGCGATATATCACTTTTCAGTTTTCCTGTATTCCGAATTGAGCGAGCGACACACATGTGATTTCGTTTAAAAGTAGTGCTTTCGTTTTCTTTTCTTTCGTTGGAAACTTCTTCCTGTGCTGGACAGTGCGATATGTCACTTTTCAGTTTTCCTGTATTCCTAATTGAGCGAGTGACACACATGTGATTTAGTTTACAAAGTATTGCTTTGCGTTTATGTTCTTTCTTTGGAAATTTCTTCCTGTTAGGAACACGATAGGGTTAGGGTTAGGGTTAGGGTTAGGGTTAGGGTTAGGGTTAGGGTAGGGTTAGGGTTAGGGTTAGGGTTAGGGTTAGGGTTAGGGTTAGGTTAGGGTTAGGGTTAGGGTTAGGGTTATATCACTTTTCAGTTTTCCTGTATTCCTAATTGAGCGAGTGACACACATGTGATTTAGTTTACAAAGTAGTGCTTTGCGTTTATGTAATTTTGTTGGAAATTTGTTCCTGTTAGGAACAAGTTAGGGTTAGGGTTAGGGTTAGGGTTAGGCTTAGGGTTAAGCTTAGGGTTAGGGTTAGGGTAATGTTAGGGTTAGGGTTAGGGTTAGGGTTATATCACTTTTCAGTTTTCCTGTTATAATAATTGAACAGGCGACACGTATGTGAATTAGTTTACAAAGTTGTGGTTTGCATTTCTGTTCTTTCGATGGAAACTTGTTCCTATGCTGTACAGTGCGATATATCACTTTTCAGTTTTCCTGTATTCTTAATTGAGCGAGTGACACACATGTGATTTAGTTCACAAAGTAGTCCTTTGCGTTGCTGTAATTCTGTTGGAAACTTGTTTTTGCGCTGTACATTGTGATATATCACTTTACAGTTTTCCTGTTATAATAATTGAAAGGGCGACACGTATGTGAATTTGTTTAAAAAGTAGTGCTTTGCTTTTCTGTTCTTTCATTGGAAACTTGTTACTGTGCTGTACAGTGCGATATATCACTTTTCAGTTTTCCTGTATTCCTAATTGAGCGAGTGACACACATGTGATTTAGTTCACAAAGTATTGCTTTGCGTTTATGTTCTTTCTTTGGAAACTTCTTCCTGTTAGGAACACGATAGGGTTAGGTTTAGGGTTAGGGCTAGGGTTAGGGTAGGGTAGGGTTAGGGTTAGGGTTAGGGTTAGGGTTAGGTTAGGGTTAGGGTTAGGGTTAGGGTTATATCACTTTTCAGATTTCCTGTATTCCTAATTGAGCGAGTGACACACATGTGATTTAGTTTACAAAGTAGTGCTTTGCGTTTATGTAATTTTGTTGGAAATTTGTTCTTGTTAGGAACAAGTTAGGGTTAGGGTTAGGGTTAGGGTTAGGCTTAGGCTTAGGGTTACGGTTAGGGTTAGGCTTAGGGGTAGGGTTAGGGTTAGGGTTAGGGTTAGGGTTAATGTTAGGGTTAGGGTTAGGGTTAGGGTAGGGTTAGGGTTAGGGGTTGTATTAGGGTTAATGTTAGGGTTAGGGTTAGGGTTAGGGTAGGGGGTTAGGGTTAGTGTTAGGGTTATATCACTTTTCAGTTTTCCTCTTATAATAATTGGACGTGCGACACGTATGTGCTTTAGTTTACAAAGTTGTGCTTTGCATTTCTGTTCTTTCGATGGAAACTTGTTTCTGTGCCATACAGTGTGAGATAACACTTTTCAGTTTTCCTGTATTCCTAATTGAGCGAGCGACACACATGTGATTTCGTTTAAAAGTAGTGCTTTCGTTTTCTTTTCTTTCGTTGGAAACTTGTTGCTGTGCTGGACAGTGCGATATGTCACTTTTCAGTTTTCTTGTATTCCTAATTGAGCGAGTGACACACATGTTATTTAGTTCACAAAGTATTGCTTTGCGTTTATGTTCTTTCTTTGGAAACTTCTTCCTGTTAGGAACACGATAGGGTTAGGGTTAGGGTTAGGATTAGGGTTAGGGTTAGGGTTAGGTTTAGGGTAGGGTTAGGGTTAGGGTTAGGGTTAGGGTTAGGGTTAGGGTTAGGGTTAGGGTTAGGTTAGGGTTAGGGTTAGGGTTAGGGTTATATCACTTTTCAGTTTTCCTGTATTCCTAATTGAGCGAGTGACACACATGTGATTTAGTTTACAAAGTATTGCTTTGCGTTTATGTTCTTTCTTTGGAAATTTCTTCCTGTTAGGAACACGATAGGGTTAGGGTTAGGGTTAGGGTTAGGGTTAGGGTTAGGGTTAGGGTTAGGTTTAGGGTAATGTTAGGGTTAGGGTTAGTGTTAGGGTTATATCACTTTACAGTTTTCCTCTTATAAGAATTGGACGTGCGACACGTATGTGCTTTAGTTTACAAAGTTGTGCTTTGCATTTCTGTTCTTTCGATGGAAACTTGTTTCTGTGCCATACAGTGTGAGATAACACTTTTCAGTTTTCCTGTATTCCTAATTGAGCGAGCGACACACATGTGATTTCGTTTAAAAGTAGTGCTTTCGTTTTCTTTTCTTTCGTTGGAAACTTGTTCCTGTGCTGGACAGTGCGATATGTCACTTTTCAATTTTCCTGTATTCCTAATTGAGCGAGTGACACACATGTGATTTAGTTTACAAAGTATTGCTTTGCGTTTATGTTCTTTCTTTGGAAATTTCTTCCTGTTAGGAACACGATAGGGTTAGGGTTAGGGTTAGGGTTAGGGTTAGGGTTAGGGTTAGGGTAGGGTTAGGGTTAGGGTTAGGGTTAGGGTTAGGGTTAGGTTAGGGTTAGGGTTAGGGTTAGGGTTATATCACATTTCAGTTTTCCTGTATTCCTAATTGAGCGAGTGACACACATGTGATTTAGTTTACAAAGTAGTGCTTTGCGTTTATGTAATTTTGTTGGAAATTTGTTCCTGTTAGGAACAAGTTAGGGTTAGGGTTAGGGTTAGGGTTAGGCTTAGGGTTACGGTTAGGGTTAGGCTTAGGGGTAGGGTTAGGGTTAGGTTTAGGGTTAGGGTTAATGTTAGGGTTAGGGTTAGGGTTAGGGTAGGGTTAGGGTTAGGGGTTGTATTAGGGTTAATGTTAGGGTTAGGGTTAGGGTTAGGGTAGGGGGTTAGGGTTAGTGTTAGGGTTAAATCACTTTACAGTTTTCCTCTTATAATAATTGGACGTGCGACACGTATGTGCTTTAGTTTACAAAGTTGTGCTTTGCATTTCTGTTCTTTCGATGGAAACTTGTTTCTGTGCCATACAGTGTGAGATAACACTTTTCAGTTTTCCTGTATTCCTAATTGAGCGAGCGACACACATGTGATTTCGTTTAAAAGTAGTGCTTTCGTTTTCTTTTCTTTCGTTGGAATCTTGTTCCTGTGCTGGACAGTGCGATATGTCACTTATCAGTTTTCCTGTATTCCTAATTGAGCGAGTGACACACATGTGATTTAGTTTACAAAGTATTGCTTTGCGTTTATGTTCTTTCTTTGGAAATTTCTTCCTGTTAGGAACACGATAGGGTTAGGGTTAGGGTTAGGGTTAGGGTTAGGGTTAGGGTTAGGGTTAGGGTAATGTTAGGGTTAGGGTTAGGGTTAGGGTTATATCACTTTTCAGTTTTCCTGTTATAATAATTGAACAGGCGACACGTATGTGAATTAGTTTACAAAGTTGTGGTTTGCATTTCTGTTCTTTCGATGGAAACTTGTTCCTATGCTGTACAGTGCGATATATCACTTTTCAGTTTTCCTGTATTCTTAATTGAGCGAGTGACACACATGTGATTTAGTTCACAAAGTAGTCCTTTGCATTGCTGTTCTTCTGTTGGAAACTTGTTTTTGCGCTGTACATTGTGATATATCACTTTACAGTTTTCCTGTTATAATAATTGAAAGGGCGACACGTATGTGAATTCGTTTAAAAAGTAGTGCTTTGCTTTTCTGTTCTTTCATTGGAAACTTGTTACTGTGCTGTACAGTGCGATATATCACTTTTCAGTTTTCCTGTATTCCTAATTGAGCGAGTGACACACATGTGATTTAGTTCACAAAGTATTGCTTTGCGTTTATGTTCTTTCTTTGGAAACTTCTTCCTGTTAGGAACACGATAGGGTTAGGGTTAAGGTTAGGGTTAGGGTTAGGGTTATGGTTAGGGTAGGGTTAGGGTTAGGGTTAGGGTTAGGGTTAGGGTTAGGGTTAGGGTTATATCACTTTTCAGTTTTCCTGTATTCCTAATTGAGCGAGTGACACACATGTGATTTAGTTTACAAAGTAGTGCTTTGCGTTTATGTAATTTTGTTGGAAATTTGTTCCTGTTAGGAAAAAGTTAGGGTTAGGGTTAGGGTTAGGCTTAGGCTTAGGGTTACGGTTAGGGTTAGGCTTAGGGGTAGGGTTAGGGTTAGGGTTAGGGTTAGGGTTAATGTTAGGGTTAGGGTTAGGGTTAGGGTAGGGTTAGGGTTAGGGGTTGTATTAGGGTTAATGTTAGGGTTAGGGTTAGGGTTAGGGTAGGGGGTTAGGGTTAGTGTTAGGGTTATATCACTTTACAGTTTTCCTCTTATAATAATTGGACGTGCGACACGTATGTGCTTTAGTTTACAAAGTTGTGCTTTGCATTTCTGTTCTTTCGATGGAAACTTGTTTCTGTGCCATACAGTGTGAGATAACACTTTTCAGTTTTCCTGTATTCCTAATTGAGCGAGCGACACACATGTGATTTCGTTTAAAAGTAGTGCTTTCGTTTTCTTTTCTTTCGTTGGAAACTTGTTCCTGTGCTGGACAGTGCGATATGTCACTTTTCAGTTTTCCTGTATTCCTAATTGAGCGAGTGACACACATGTGATTTAGTTTACAAAGTATTGCTTTGTGTTTATGTTCTTTCTTTGGAAATTTCTTCCTGTTAGGAAAACGATAGGGTTAGGGTTAGGGTTAGGGTTAGGGTTAGGGTTAGGCTTAGGGTTACGGTTAGGGTTAGGCTTAGGGGTAGGGTTAGGGTTAGGGTTAGGGTTAGGGTTAGGGTTAATGTTAGGGTTAGGGTTAGGGTTAGGGTAGGGTTAGGGTTAGGGGTTGTATTAGGGTTAATGTTAGGGTTAGGGTTAGGGTTAGGGTAGGGGGTTAGGGTTAGTGTTAGGGTTATATCACTTTACAGTTTTCCTCTTATAATAATTGGACGTGCGACACGTATGTGCTTTAGTTTACAAAGTTGTGCTTTGCATTTCTGTTCTTTCGATGGAAACTTGTTTCTGTGCCATACAGTGTGAGATAACACTTTTCAGTTTTCCTGTATTCCTAATTGAGCGAGCGACACACATGTGATTTCGTTTAAAAGTAGTGCTTTCGTTTTCTTTTCTTTCGTTGTAAACTTGTTCCTGTGCTGGACAGTGTGATATGTCACTTTTCAGTTTTCCTGTATTCCTAATTGTGCGAGTGACACACATGTGATTTAGTTTACAAAGTATTGCTTTGCGTTTATGTTCTTTCTTTGGAAATTTCTTCCTGTTAGGAACACGATAGGGTTAGGGTTAGGGTTAGGGTTAGGGTTACGGTTAGGGTTAGGGTTAGGGTTAGGGTTAGGGTAATGTTAGGGTTAGGGTTAGGGTTAGGGTTATATCACTTTACAGTTTTCCTCTTATAATAATTGGACGTGCGACACGTATGTGCTTTAGTTTACAAAGTTGTGCTTTGCATTTCTGTTCTTTCATTGGAAACTTGTTCCTGTGCTGTACAGTGCGATATATCACTTTTCAGTTTTCCTGTATTCCGAATTGAGCGAGCGACACACATGTGATTTCGTTTAAAAGTAGTGCTTTCGTTTTCTTTTCTTTCGTTGGAAACTTGTTCCTGTGCTGGACAGTGCGATACGTCACTTTTCAGTTTTCCTGTATTCCTAATTGAGCGAGTGACACACATGTGATTTAGTTTACAAAGTATTGCTTTGCGTTTATGTTCTTTCTTTGGAAATTTCTTCCTGTTAGGAACACGATAGGGTTAGGGTTAGGGTTAGGGTTAGGGTTAGGGTTAGGGTTAGGGTTAGGGTAGGGTTAGGGTTAGGGTTAGGGTTAGGGTTAGGGTTAGGGTTAGGTTAGGGTTAGGGTTATATCACTTTTCAGTTTTCCTGTATTCCTAATTGAGCGAGTGACACACATGTGATTTAGTTTACAAAGTAGTGCTTTGCGTTTATGTAATTTTGTTGGAAATTTGTTCCTGTTAGGAAAAAGTTAGGGTTAGGGTTAGGGTTAGGCTTAGGCTTAGGGTTACGGTTAGGGTTAGGCTTAGGGGTAGGGTTAGGGTTAGGGTTAGGGTTAGGGTTAATGTTAGGGTTAGGGTTAGGGTTAGGGTAGGGTTAGGGTTAGGGGTTGTATTAGGGTTAATGTTAGGGTTAGGGTTAGGGTTAGGGTAGGGGGTTAGGGTTAGTGTTAGGGTTATATCACTTTACAGTTTTCCTCTTATAATAATTGGACGTGCGACACGTATGTGCTTTAGTTTACAAAGTTGTGCTTTGCATTTCTGTTCTTTCGATGGAAACTTGTTTCTGTGCCATACAGTGTGAGATAACACTTTTCAGTTTTCCTGTATTCCTAATTGAGCGAGCGACACACATGTGATTTCGTTTAAAAGTAGTGCTTTCGTTTTCTTTTCTTTCGTTGGAAACTTGTTCCTGTGCTGGACAGTGCGATATGTCACTTTTCAGTTTTCCTGTATTCCTAATTGAGCGAGTGACACACATGTGATTTAGTTTACAAAGTATTGCTTTGTGTTTATGTTCTTTCTTTGGAAATTTCTTCCTGTTAGGAAAACGATAGGGTTAGGGTTAGGGTTAGGGTTAGGGTTAGGGTTAGGCTTAGGGTTACGGTTAGGGTTAGGCTTAGGGGTAGGGTTAGGGTTAGGGTTAGGGTTAGGGTTAGGGTTAATGTTAGGGTTAGGGTTAGGGTTAGGGTAGGGTTAGGGTTAGGGGTTGTATTAGGGTTAATGTTAGGGTTAGGGTTAGGGTTAGGGTAGGGGGTTAGGGTTAGTGTTAGGGTTATATCACTTTACAGTTTTCCTCTTATAATAATTGGACGTGCGACACGTATGTGCTTTAGTTTACAAAGTTGTGCTTTGCATTTCTGTTCTTTCGATGGAAACTTGTTTCTGTGCCATACAGTGTGAGATAACACTTTTCAGTTTTCCTGTATTCCTAATTGAGCGAGCGACACACATGTGATTTCGTTTAAAAGTAGTGCTTTCGTTTTCTTTTCTTTCGTTGTAAACTTGTTCCTGTGCTGGACAGTGTGATATGTCACTTTTCAGTTTTCCTGTATTCCTAATTGTGCGAGTGACACACATGTGATTTAGTTTACAAAGTATTGCTTTGCGTTTATGTTCTTTCTTTGGAAATTTCTTCCTGTTAGGAACACGATAGGGTTAGGGTTAGGGTTAGGGTTAGGGTTACGGTTAGGGTTAGGGTTAGGGTTAGGGTTAGGGTAATGTTAGGGTTAGGGTTAGGGTTAGGGTTATATCACTTTTCAGTTTTCCTGTTATAATAATTGAACAGGCGACACGTATGTGAATTAGTTTACAAAGTTGTGCTTTGCATTTCTGTTCTTTCGATGGAAACTTGTTTCTGTGCTCTACCGTGCGAAATAACACTTTTCAGTTTTCCTGTATTCCTAATTGAGCGAGCGACACACACGTGATTCCATTTAAAAGTCGTGCTTTGCTTTTCTGTTCTTTCGTTGGAAACTTGTTCCTGTGCTGTAAAGTGCGATATATCACTTTTCAGTTTTCCTGTATTCTTAATTGAACGAGTGACACACATGTGATGTAGTTCACAAAGTAGTCCTTTGCGTTGCTGTTCTTCTGTTGGAAACTTGTTTTTGCGCTGTACATTGTGATATATCACTTTACAGTTTTCCTGTTATAATAATTGAACGGGCGACACGTATGTGAATTCGTTTAAAAAGTAGTGCTTTGCTTTTCTGTTCTTTCGTTGGAAACTTCTTCCTGTGCTGTACAGTGCGATATATCACTTTTCAGTTTTCCTGTATTCCTAATTGAGCGAGTGACACACATGTGATTTAGTTCACAAAGTATTGCTTTGCGTTTATGTTCTTTCTTTGGAAACTTCTTCCTGTTAGGAACACGATAGGGTTAGGGTTAGGGTTAGGGTTAGGGTTAGGGTAGGGTTAGGGTTAGGGTTAGGGTTAGGGTTAGGGTTAGGGTTAGGTTAGGGTTAGGGTTAGGGTTAGGGTTATATCACTTTTCAGTTTTCCTGTATTCCTAATTGAGCGAGTGACACACATGTGATTTAGTTTACAAAGTAGTGCTTTGCGTTTATGTAATTTTGTTGGAAATTTGTTCCTGTTAGGAACAAGTTAGGGTTAGGGTTAGGGTTAGGCTTAGGGTTACGGTTAGGGTTACGCTTAGGGGAAGGGGTAGGGTTACGGTTAGGGTTAGGGTTAATGTTAGGGTTAGGGTTAGGGTTAGGGTAGGGTTAGGGGTAGGGTTAGTATTAGGGTTAATGTTAGGGTTAGGGTTAGGGTAGGGGGTTAGGGTTAGTGTTAGGGTTATATCACTTTACAGTTTTCCTCTTATAATAATTGGACGTGCGACACGTATGTGCTTTAGTTTACAAAGTTGTGCTTTGCATTTCTGTTCTTTCGATGGAAACTTGTTTCTGTGCCATACAGTGTGAGATAACACTTTTCAGTTTTCCTGTATTCCTAATTGAGCGAGCGACACACATGTGATTTCGTTTAAAAGTAGTGCTTTCGTTTTCTTTTCTTTCGTTGGAAACTTGTTCCTGTGCTGTACAGTGCGATATGTCACTTTTCAGTTTTCCTGTATTCCTAATTGAGCGAGTGACACACATGTGATTTAGTTCACAAAGTAGTCCTTTGCATTACTGTTCTTCTGTTGGAAACTTGATTCTGCGCTATACATTGTGATATATCACTTTACAGTTTTCCTGTTGTAATAATTGAACGGGCGACACGTATGTGAATTAGTTTACAAAGTTGTGCTTTGCATTTCTGTTCTTTCGATGGAAACTTGTTTCTGTGCCTTACAGTGCGATATATCACTTTTCAGTTTTCCTGTATTCCTAATTGAGCGAGTGACACACATGTGATTTAGTTTACAAAGTATTGCTTTGCGTTTATGTTCTTTCTTTGGAATCTTCTTCCTGTTAGGAACAGGATAGGGTTAGGGTTAGGGTTAGGGTTAGGGTTAGGGTTAGGGTTAGGGTAGGGTTAGGGTTAGGGTTAGGGTAGGGTTAATGTTAGGGTTAGGGTTTGGGTTAGGGTTATGGTAGGGTTAGGGTTAGGGTTAGTATTAGGGTTAATGTTAGGGTTAGGGTTAGGGTTAGGGTTAGGGTTAGGGTTATATCACTTTTCAGTTTTCCTGTATTCCTAATTGAGCGAGTGACACTCATGTGATTTAGTTTACAAAGTAGTGCTTTGCGTTTATGTAATTTTGTTGGAAATTTGTTCCTGTTAGGAACAAGTTAGGGTTAGGGTTAGGGTTAGGGTTAGGCTTAGGGTTAGGCTTACGGTTAGGCTTAGGGGTAGGGTTAGGGTTAGGGTTAGGGTTAGGGTTAATGTTAGGGTTAGGGTTAGGGTTAGGGTAGGGTTAGGGTTAGGGTTAGTATTAGGGTTAATGTTAGGGTTAGGGTTAGGGTTAGGGTAGGGGGTTAGGGTTAGTGTTAGGGTTATATCACTTTTCAGTTTTCCTCTTATAATAATTGGACGTGCGACACGTATGTGCTTTAGTTTACAAAGTTGTGCTTTGCATTTCTGTTCTTTCGATGGAAACTTGTTTCTGTGCCATACAGTGTGAGATAACACTTTTCAGTTTTCCTGTATTCCTAATTGAGCGAGCGACACACATGTGATTTCGTTTAAAAGTAGTGCTTTCGTTTTCTTTTCTTTCGTTGGAAACTTGTTCCTGTGCTGGACAGTGCGATATGTCACTTTTCAGTTTTCCTGTATTCCTAATTGAGCGAGTGACACACATGTGATTTAGTTTACAAAGTATTGCTTTTCGTTTATGTTCTTTCTTTGGAAATTTCTTCCTGTTAGGAACACGATAGGGTTAGGGTTAGGGTTAGGGTTAGGGTTAGGGTTAGGGTTAGGGTAATGTTAGGGTTAGGGTTAGGGTTAGGGTTATATCACTTTTCAGTTTTCCTCTTATAATAATTGAACAGGCGACACGTATGTGAATTAGTTTACAAAGTTGTGCTTTGCATTTCTGTTCTTTCGATGGAAACTTGTTCCTATGCTGTACAGTGCGATATATCACTTTTCAGTTTTCCTGTATTCTTAATTGAGAGAGTGACACACATGTGATTTAGTTCACAAAGTAGTCCTTTGCGTTGCTGTTCTTCTGTTGGAAACTTGTTTTTGCGCTGTACATTGTGATATATCACTTTACAGTTTTCCTGTTATAATAATTGAAAGGGCGACACGTATGTGAATTCGTTTAAAAAGTAGTGCTTTGCTTTTCTGTTCTTTCATTGGAAACTTGTTACTGTGCTGTACAGTGCGATATATCACTTTTCAGTTTTCCTGTATTCCTAATTGAGCGAGTGACACACATGTGATTTAGTTCACAAAGTATTGCTTTGCGTTTATGTTCTTTCTTTGGAAACTTCTTCCTGTTAGGAACACGATAGGGTTAGGTTTAGGGTTAGGGTTAGGGTTAGGGTAGGGTAGGGTTAGGGTTAGGGTTAGGGTTAGGGTTAGGTTAGGGTTAGGGTTAGGGTTAGGGTTATATCACTTTTCAGTTTTCCTGTATTCCTAATTGAGCGAGTGACACACATGTGATTTAGTTTACAAAGTAGTGCTTTGCGTTTAGGTAATTTTGTTGGAAATTTGTTCCTGTTAGGAACAAGTTAGGGTTAGGGTTAGGGTTAGGCTTAGGCTTAGGGTTACGGTTAGGGTTAGGCTTAGGGGTAGGGTTAGGGTTAGGGTTAGGGTTAGGGTTAGGGTTAAAGTTAGGGTTAGGGTTAGGGTTAGGGTAGGGTTAGGGTTAGGGGTTGTATTAGGGTTAATGTTAGGGTTAGGGTTAGGGTTAGGGTAGGGGGTTAGGGTTAGTGTTAGGGTTATATCACTTTACAGTTTTCCTCTTATAATAATTGGACGTGCGACACGTATGTGCTTTAGTTTACAAAGTTGTGCTTTGCATTTCTGTTCTTTCGATGGAAACTTGTTTCTGTGCCATACACTGTGAGATAACACTTTTCAGTTTTCCTGTATTCCTAATTGAGCAAGCGACACACATGTGATTTCGTTTAAAAGTAGTGCTTTCGTTTTCTTTTCTTTCGTTGGAAACTTGTTCCTGTGCTGGACAGTGCGATATGTCACTTTTCAGTTTTCCTGTATTCCTAATTGAGCGAGTGACACACATGTGATTTAGTTTACAAAGTATTGCTTTGCGTTTATGTTCTTTCTTTGGAAATTTCTTCCTGTTAGGAACACGATAGGGTTAGGGTTAGGGTTAGGGTTAGGGTTAGGGTTAGGGTTAGGGTTAGGGTAATGTTAGGGTTAGGGTTAGGGTTAGGGTTATATCACTTTTCAGTTTTCCTCTTATAATAATTGAACAGGCGACACGTATGTGAATTAGTTTACAAAGTTGTGCTTTGCATTTCTGTTCTTTCGATGGAAACTTGTTCCTATGCTGTACAGTGCGATATATCACTTTTCAGTTTTCCTGTATTCTTAATTGAGCGAGTGACACACATGTGATTTAGTTCACAAAGTAGTCCTTTGCGTTGCTGTTCTTCTGTTGGAAACTTGTTTTTGCGCTGTACATTGTGATATATCACTTTACAGTTTTCCTGTTATAATAATTGAAAGGGCGACACGTATGTGAATTCGTTTAAAAAGTAGTGCTTTGCTTTTCTGTTCTTTCATTGGAAACTTGTTACTGTGCTGTACAGTGCGATATATCACTTTTCAGTTTTTCTGTATTCCTAATTGAGCGAGTGACACACATGTGATTTAGTTCACAAAGTATTGCTTTGCGTTTATGTTCTTTCTTTGGAAACTTCTTCCTGTTAGGAACACGATAGGGTTAGGTTTAGGGTTAGGGTTAGGGTTAGGGTAGGGTAGGGTTAGGGTTAGGGTTAGGGTTAGGGTTAGGTTAGGGTTAGGGTTAGGGTTAGGGTTATATCACTTTTCAGTTTTCCTGTATTCCTAATTGAGCAAGTGACACACATGTGATTTAGTTTACAAAGTAGTGCTTTGCGTTTATGTAATTTTGTTGGAAATTTGTTCCTGTTAGGAACAAGTTAGGGTTAGGGTTAGGGTTAGGCTTAGGCTTAGGGTTACGGTTAGGGTTAGCCTTAGGGGTAGGGTTAGGGTCAGGGTTAGGGTTAGGGTTAATGTTAGGGTTAGGGTTAGGGTTAGGGTAGGGTTAGGGTTAGGGGTTGTATTAGGGTTAATGTTAGGGTTAGGGTTAGGGTTAGGGTAGGGGGTTAGGGTTAGTGTTAGGGTTATATCACTTTACAGTTTTCCTCTTATAATAATTGGACGTGCGACACGTATGTGCTTTAGTTTACAAAGTTGTGCTTTGCATTTCTGTTCTTTCGATGGAAACTTGTTTCTGTGCCATACAGTGTGAGATAACACTTTTCAGTTTTCCTGTATTCCTAATTGAGCGAGCGACACACATGTGATTTCGTTTAAAAGTAGTGCTTTCGTTTTCTTTTCTTTCGTTGGAAACTTGTTCCTGTGCTGGACAGTGCGATATGTCACTTTTCAGTTTTCCTGTATTCCTAATTGAGCGAGTGACACACATGTGATTTAGTTTACAAAGTATTGCTTTGCGTTTATGTTCTTTCTTTGGAAATTTCTTCCTGTTAGGAACACGATAGGGTTAGGGTTAGGGTTAGGGTTAGGGTTAGGGTTAGGGTTAGGGTTAGGGTAATGTTAGGGTTAGGGTTAGGGTTAGGGTTATATCACTTTTCAGTTTTCCTGTTATAATAATTGAACAGGCGACACGTATGTGAATTAGTTTACAAAGTTGTGCTTTGCATTTCTGTTCTTTCGATGGAAACTTGTTCCTATGCTGTACAGTGCGATATATAGCTTTTCAGTTTTCCTGTATTCTTAATTGAGCGAGTGACACACATGTGATTTAGTTCACAAAGTAGTCCTTTGCGTTGCTGTTCTTCTGTTGGAAACTTGTTTTTGCGCTGTACATTGTGATATATCACTTTACAGTTTTCCTGTTATAATAATTGAAAGGGTGACACGTATGTGAATTCGTTTAAAAAGTAGTGCTTTGCTTTTCTGTTCTTTCATTGGAAACTTGTTACTGTGCTGTACAGTGCGATATATCACTTTTCAGTTTTCCTGTATTCCTAATTGAGCGAGTGACACACATGTGATTTAGTTCACAAAGTATTGCTTTGCGTTTATGTTCTTTCTTTGGAAACTTCTTCCTGTTAGGAACACGATAGGGTTAGGTTTAGGGTTAGGGTTAGGGTTAGGGTAGGGTAGGGTTAGGGTTAGGGTTAGGGTTAGGGTTAGGTTAGGGTTAGGGTTAGGGTTAGGGTTATATCACTTTTCAGTTTTCCTGTATTCCTAATTGAGCGAGTGACACACATGTGATTTAGTTTACAAAGTAGTGCTTTGCGTTTATGTAATTTTGTTGGAAATTTGTTCCTGTTAGGAACAAGTTAGGGTTAGGGTTAGGGTTAGGCTTAGGCTTAGGGTTATGGTTAGGGTTAGGCTTAGGGGTAGGGTTAGGGTTAGGGTTAGGGTTAGGGTTAGGGTTAATGTTAGGGTTAGGGTTAGGGTTAGGGTAGGGTTAGGGTTAGGGGTTGTATTAGGGTTAATGTTAGGGTTAGGGTTAGGGTTAGGGTAGGGGGTTAGGGTTAGTGTTAGGGTTATATCACTTTACAGTTTTCCTCTTATAGTAATTGGACGTGCGACACGTATGTGCTTTAGTTTACAAAGTTGTGCTTTGCATTTCTGTTCTTTCGATGGAAACTTGTTTCTGTGCCATACAGTGTGAGATAACACTTTTCAGTTTTCCAGTATTCCTAATTGAGCGAGCGACACACATGTGATTTCGTTTAAAAGTAGTGCTTTCGTTTTCTTTTCTTTCGTTGTAAACTTGTTCCTGTGCTGGACAGTGCGATATGTCACTTTTCAGTTTTCCTGTATTCCTAATTGTGCGAGTGACACACATGTGATTTAGTTTACAAAGTATTGCTTTGCGTTTATGTTCTTTCTTTGGAAATTTCTTCCTGTTAGGAACACGATAGGGTTAGGGTTAGGGTTAGGGTTAGGGTTAGGGTTAGGGTAGGGTTAGGGTTAGGGTTAGGGTTAGGGTTAGGGTTAGGGTTAGGTTAGGGTTAGGGTTAGGGTTAGGGTTATATCACTTTTCAGTTTTCCTGTATTCCTAATTGAGCGAGTGACACACATGTGATTTAGTTTACAAAGTAGTGCTTTGCGTTTGTGTAATTTTGTTGGAAATTTGTTCCTGTTAGGAACAAGTTAGGGTTAGGGTTAGGGTTAGGGTTAGGCTTAGGGTTAAGCTTAGGGTTAGGGTTAGGGTAATGTTAGGGTTAGGGTTAGGGTTAGGGTTATATCACTTTTCAGTTTTCCTGTTATAATAATTGAACAGGCGACACGTATGTGAATTAGTTTACAAAGTTGTGGTTTGCATTTCTGTTCTTTCGATGGAAACTTGTTCCTATGCTGTACAGTGCGATATATCACTTTTCAGTTTTCCTGTATTCTTAATTGAGCGAGTGACACACATGTGATTTAGTTCACAAAGTAGTCCTTTGCGTTGCTGTAATTCTGTTGGAAACTTGTTTTTGCGCTGTACATTGTGATATATCACTTTACAGTTTTCCTGTTATAATAATTGAAAGGGCGACACGTATGTGAATTTGTTTAAAAAGTAGTGCTTTGCTTTTCTGTTCTTTCATTGGAAACTTGTTACTGTGCTGTACAGTGCGATATATCACTTTTCAGTTTTCCTGTATTCCTAATTGAGCGAGTGACACACATGTGATTTAGTTCACAAAGTATTGCTTTGCGTTTATGTTCTTTCTTTGGAAACTTCTTCCTGTTAGGAACACGATAGGGTTAGGTTTAGGGTTAGGGCTAGGGTTAGGGTAGGGTAGGGTTAGGGTTAGGGTTAGGGTTAGGGTTAGGTTAGGGTTAGGGTTAGGGTTAGGGTTATATCACTTTTCAGATTTCCTGTATTCCTAATTGAGCGAGTGACACACATGTGATTTAGTTTACAGAGTAGTGCTTTGCGTTTATGTAATTTTGTTGGAAATTTGTTCTTGTTAGGAACAAGTTAGGGTTAGGGTTAGGGTTAGGCTTAGGCTTAGGGTTACGGTTAGGGTTAGGCTTAGGGGTAGGGTTAGGGTTAGGGTTAGGGTTAGGGTTAATGTTAGGGTTAGGGTTAGGGTTAGGGTAGGGTTAGGGTTAGGGGTTGTATTAGGGTTAATGTTAGGGTTAGGGTTAGGGTTAGGGTAGGGGGTTAGGGTTAGTGTTAGGGTTATATCACTTTTCAGTTTTCCTCTTATAATAATTGGACGTGCGACACGTATGTGCTTTAGTTTACAAAGTTGTGCTTTGCATTTCTGTTCTTTCGATGGAAACTTGTTTCTGTGCCATACAGTGTGAGATAACACTTTTCAGTTTTCCTGTATTCCTAATTGAGCGAGCGACACACATGTGATTTCGTTTAAAAGTAGTGCTTTCGTTTTCTTTTCTTTCGTTGGAAACTTGTTGCTGTGCTGGACAGTGCGATATGTCACTTTTCAGTTTTCTTGTATTCCTAATTGAGCGAGTGACACACATGTTATTTAGTTCACAAAGTATTGCTTTGCGTTTATGTTCTTTCTTTGGAAACTTCTTCCTGTTAGGAACACGATAGGGTTAGGGTTAGGGTTAGGATTAGGGTTAGGGTTAGGGTTAGGTTTAGGGTAGGGTTAGGGTTAGGGTTAGGGTTAGGGTTAGGGTTAGGGTTATATCACTTTTCAGTTTTCCTGTATTCCTAATTGAGCGAGTGACACACATGTGATTTAGTTTACAAAGTATTGCTTTGCGTTTATGTTCTTTCTTTGGAAATTTCTTCCTGTTAGGAACACGATAGGGTTAGGGTTAGGGTTAGGGTTAGGGTTAGGGTTAGGGTTAGGGTTAGGTTTAGGGTAATGTTAGGGTTAGGGTTAGTGTTAGGGTTATATCACTTTACAGTTTTCCTCTTATAAGAATTGGACGTGCGACACGTATGTGCTTTAGTTTACAAAGTTGTGCTTTGCATTTCTGTTCTTTCGATGGAAACTTGTTTCTGTGCCATACAGTGTGAGATAACACTTTTCAGTTTTCCTGTATTCCTAATTGAGCGAGCGACACACATGTGATTTCGTTTAAAAGTAGTGCTTTCGTTTTCTTTTCTTTCGTTGGAAACTTGTTCCTGTGCTGGACAGTGCGATATGTCACTTTTCAATTTTCCTGTATTCCTAATTGAGCGAGTGACACACATGTGATTTAGTTTACAAAGTATTGCTTTGCGTTTATGTTCTTTCTTTGGAAATTTCTTCCTGTTAGGAACACGATAGGGTTAGGGTTAGGGTTAGGGTTAGGGTTAGGGTTAGGGTTAGGGTTAGGGTAGGGTTAGGGTTAGGGTTAGGGTTAGGGTTAGGGTTAGGTTAGGGTTAGGGTTAGGGTTAGGGTTATATCACATTTCAGTTTTCCTGTATTCCTAATTGAGCGAGTGACACACATGTGATTTAGTTTACAAAGTAGTGCTTTGCGTTTATGTAATTTTGTTGGAAATTTGTTCCTGTTAGGAACAAGTTAGGGTTAGGGTTAGGGTTAGGGTTAGGCTTAGGGTTACGGTTAGGGTTAGGCTTAGGGGTAGGGTTAGGGTTAGGTTTAGGGTTAGGGTTAATGTTAGGGTTAGGGTTAGGGTTAGGGTAGGGTTAGGGTTAGGGGTTGTATTAGGGTTAATGTTAGGGTTAGGGTTAGGGTTAGGGTAGGGGGTTAGGGTTAGTGTTAGGGTTAAATCACTTTACAGTTTTCCTCTTATAATAATTGGACGTGCGACACGTATGTGCTTTAGTTTACAAAGTTGTGCTTTGCATTTCTGTTCTTTCGATGGAAACTTGTTTCTGTGCCATACAGTGTGAGATAACACTTTTCAGTTTTCCTGTATTCCTAATTGAGCGAGCGACACACATGTGATTTCGTTTAAAAGTAGTGCTTTCGTTTTCTTTTCTTTCGTTGGAATCTTGTTCCTGTGCTGGACAGTGCGATATGTCACTTATCAGTTTTCCTGTATTCCTAATTGAGCGAGTGACACACATGTGATTTAGTTTACAAAGTATTGCTTTGCGTTTATGTTCTTTCTTTGGAAATTTCTTCCTGTTAGGAACACGATAGGGTTAGGGTTAGGGTTAGGGTTAGGGTTAGGGTTAGGGTTAGGGTTAGGGTAATGTTAGGGTTAGGGTTAGGGTTAGGGTTATATCACTTTTCAGTTTTCCTGTTATAATAATTGAACAGGCGACACGTATGTGAATTAGTTTACAAAGTTGTGGTTTGCATTTCTGTTCTTTCGATGGAAACTTGTTCCTATGCTGTACAGTGCGATATATCACTTTTCAGTTTTCCTGTATTCTTAATTGAGCGAGTGACACACATGTGATTTAGTTCACAAAGTAGTCCTTTGCATTGCTGTTCTTCTGTTGGAAACTTGTTTTTGCGCTGTACATTGTGATATATCACTTTACAGTTTTCCTGTTATAATAATTGAAAGGGCGACACGTATGTGAATTCGTTTAAAAAGTAGTGCTTTGCTTTTCTGTTCTTTCATTGGAAACTTGTTACTGTGCTGTACAGTGCGATATATCACTTTTCAGTTTTCCTGTATTCCTAATTGAGCGAGTGACACACATGTGATTTAGTTCACAAAGTATTGCTTTGCGTTTATGTTCTTTCTTTGGAAACTTCTTCCTGTTAGGAACACGATAGGGTTAGGGTTAAGGTTAGGGTTAGGGTTAGGGTTATGGTTAGGGTAGGGTTAGGGTTAGGGTTAGGGTTAGGGTTAGGGTTAGGGTTAGGGTTATATCACTTTTCAGTTTTCCTGTATTCCTAATTGAGCGAGTGACACACATGTGATTTAGTTTACAAAGTAGTGCTTTGCGTTTATGTAATTTTGTTGGAAATTTGTTCCTGTTAGGAAAAAGTTAGGGTTAGGGTTAGGGTTAGGCTTAGGCTTAGGGTTACGGTTAGGGTTAGGCTTAGGGGTAGGGTTAGGGTTAGGGTTAGGGTTAGGGTTAATGTTAGGGTTAGGGTTAGGGTTAGGGTAGGGTTAGGGTTAGGGGTTGTATTAGGGTTAATGTTAGGGTTAGGGTTAGGGTTAGGGTAGGGGGTTAGGGTTAGTGTTAGGGTTATATCACTTTACAGTTTTCCTCTTATAATAATTGGACGTGCGACACGTATGTGCTTTAGTTTACAAAGTTGTGCTTTGCATTTCTGTTCTTTCGATGGAAACTTGTTTCTGTGCCATACAGTGTGAGATAACACTTTTCAGTTTTCCTGTATTCCTAATTGAGCGAGCGACACACATGTGATTTCGTTTAAAAGTAGTGCTTTCGTTTTCTTTTCTTTCGTTGGAAACTTGTTCCTGTGCTGGACAGTGCGATATGTCACTTTTCAGTTTTCCTGTATTCCTAATTGAGCGAGTGACACACATGTGATTTAGTTTACAAAGTATTGCTTTGTGTTTATGTTCTTTCTTTGGAAATTTCTTCCTGTTAGGAAAACGATAGGGTTAGGGTTAGGGTTAGGGTTAGGGTTAGGGTTAGGCTTAGAGTTACGGTTAGGGTTAGGCTTAGGGGTAGGGTTAGGGTTAGGGTTAGGGTTAGGGTTAGGGTTAATGTTAGGGTTAGGGTTAGGGTTAGGGTAGGGTTAGGGTTAGGGGTTGTATTAGGGTTAATGTTAGGGTTAGGGTTAGGGTTAGGGTAGGGGGTTAGGGTTAGTGTTAGGGTTATATCACTTTACAGTTTTCCTCTTATAATAATTGGACGTGCGACACGTATGTGCTTTAGTTTACAAAGTTGTGCTTTGCATTTCTGTTCTTTCGATGGAAACTTGTTTCTGTGCCATACAGTGTGAGATAACACTTTTCAGTTTTCCTGTATTCCTAATTGAGCGAGCGACACACATGTGATTTCGTTTAAAAGTAGTGCTTTCGTTTTCTTTTCTTTCGTTGTAAACTTGTTCCTGTGCTGGACAGTGTGATATGTCACTTTTCAGTTTTCCTGTATTCCTAATTGTGCGAGTGACACACATGTGATTTAGTTTACAAAGTATTGCTTTGCGTTTATGTTCTTTCTTTGGAAATTTCTTCCTGTTAGGAACACGATAGGGTTAGGGTTAGGGTTAGGGTTAGGGTTACGGTTAGGGTTAGGGTTAGGGTTAGGGTTAGGGTAATGTTAGGGTTAGGGTTAGGGTTAGGGTTATATCACTTTACAGTTTTCCTCTTATAATAATTGGACGTGCGACACGTATGTGCTTTAGTTTACAAAGTTGTGCTTTGCATTTCTGTTCTTTCATTGGAAACTTGTTCCTGTGCTGTACAGTGCGATATATCACTTTTCAGTTTTCCTGTATTCCGAATTGAGCGAGCGACACACATGTGATTTCGTTTAAAAGTAGTGCTTTCGTTTTCTTTTCTTTCGTTGGAAACTTGTTCCTGTGCTGGACAGTGCGATATGTCACTTTTCAGTTTTCCTGTATTCCTAATTGAGCGAGTGACACACATGTGATTTAGTTTACAAAGTATTGCTTTGCGTTTATGTTCTTTCTTTGGAAATTTCTTCCTGTTAGGAACACGATAGGGTTAGGGTTAGGGTTAGGGTTAGGGTTAGGGTTAGGGTTAGGGTAGGGTTAGGGTTAGGGTTAGGGTTAGGGTTAGGGTTAGGGTTAGGTTAGGGTTAGGGTTATATCACTTTTCAGTTTTCCTGTATTCCTAATTGAGCGAGTGACACACATGTGATTTAGTTTACAAAGTAGTGCTTTGCGTTTATGTAATTTTGTTGGAAATTTGTTCCTGTTAGGAAAAAGTTAGGGTTAGGGTTAGGGTTAGGCTTAGGCTTAGGGTTACGGTTAGGGTTAGGCTTAGGGGTAGGGTTAGGGTTAGGGTTAGGGTTAGGGTTAATGTTAGGGTTAGGGTTAGGGTTAGGGTAGGGTTAGGGTTAGGGGTTGTATTAGGGTTAATGTTAGGGTTAGGGTTAGGGTTAGGGTAGGGGGTTAGGGTTAGTGTTAGGGTTATATCACTTTACAGTTTTCCTCTTATAATAATTGGACGTGCGACACGTATGTGCTTTAGTTTACAAAGTTGTGCTTTGCATTTCTGTTCTTTCGATGGAAACTTGTTTCTGTGCCATACAGTGTGAGATAACACTTTTCAGTTTTCCTGTATTCCTAATTGAGCGAGCGACACACATGTGATTTCGTTTAAAAGTAGTGCTTTCGTTTTCTTTTCTTTCGTTGGAAACTTGTTCCTGTGCTGGACAGTGCGATATGTCACTTTTCAGTTTTCCTGTATTCCTAATTGAGCGAGTGACACACATGTGATTTAGTTTACAAAGTATTGCTTTGTGTTTATGTTCTTTCTTTGGAAATTTCTTCCTGTTAGGAAAACGATAGGGTTAGGGTTAGGGTTAGGGTTAGGGTTAGGGTTAGGGTTAGGCTTAGGGTTACGGTTAGGGTTAGGCTTAGGGGTAGGGTTAGGGTTAGGGTTAGGGTTAGGGTTAGGGTTAATGTTAGGGTTAGGGTTAGGGTTAGGGTAGGGTTAGGGTTAGGGGTTGTATTAGGGTTAATGTTAGGGTTAGGGTTAGGGTTAGGGTAGGGGGTTAGGGTTAGTGTTAGGGTTATATCACTTTACAGTTTTCCTCTTATAATAATTGGACGTGCGACACGTATGTGCTTTAGTTTACAAAGTTGTGCTTTGCATTTCTGTTCTTTCGATGGAAACTTGTTTCTGTGCCATACAGTGTGAGATAACACTTTTCAGTTTTCCTGTATTCCTAATTGAGCGAGCGACACACATGTGATTTCGTTTAAAAGTAGTGCTTTCGTTTTCTTTTCTTTCGTTGTAAACTTGTTCCTGTGCTGGACAGTGTGATATGTCACTTTTCAGTTTTCCTGTATTCCTAATTGTGCGAGTGACACACATGTGATTTAGTTTACAAAGTATTGCTTTGCGTTTATGTTCTTTCTTTGGAAATTTCTTCCTGTTAGGAACACGATAGGGTTAGGGTTAGGTTTAGGGTTAGGGTTACGGTTAGGGTTAGGGTTAGGGTTAGGGTTAGGGTAATGTTAGGGTTAGGGTTAGGGTTAGGGTTATATCACTTTTCAGTTTTCCTGTTATAATAATTGAACAGGCGACACGTATGTGAATTAGTTTACAAAGTTGTGCTTTGCATTTCTGTTCTTTCGATGGAAACTTGTTTCTGTGCTCTACCGTGCGAAATAACACTTTTCAGTTTTCCTGTATTCCTAATTGAGCGAGCGACACACACGTGATTCCATTTAAAAGTCGTGCTTTGCTTTTCTGTTCTTTCGTTGGAAACTTGTTCCTGTGCTGTAAAGTGCGATATATCACTTTTCAGTTTTCCTGTATTCTTAATTGAGCGAGTGACACACATGTGATGTAGTTCACAAAGTAGTCCTTTGCGTTGCTGTTCTTCTGTTGGAAACTTGTTTTTGCGCTGTACATTGTGATATATCACTTTACAGTTTTCCTGTTATAATAATTGAACGGGCGACACGTATGTGAATTCGTTTAAAAAGTAGTGCTTTGCTTTTCTGTTCTTTCGTTGGAAACTTGTTCCTGTGCTGTACAGTGCGATATATCACTTTTCAGTTTTCCTGTATTCCTAATTGAGCGAGTGACACACATGTGATTTAGTTCACAAAGTATTGCTTTGCGTTTATGTTCTTTCTTTGGAAACTTCTTCCTGTTAGGAACACGATAGGGTTAGGGTTAGGGTTAGGGTTAGGGTTAGGGTAGGGTTAGGGTTAGGGTTAGGGTTAGGGTTAGGGTTAGGGTTAGGTTAGGGTTAGGGTTAGGGTTAGGGTTATATCACTTTTCAGTTTTCCTGTATTCCTAATTGAGCGAGTGACACACATGTGATTTAGTTTACAAAGTAGTGCTTTGCGTTTATGTAATTTTGTTGGAAATTTGTTCCTGTTAGGAACAAGTTAGGGTTAGGGTTAGGGTTAGGCTTAGGGTTACGGTTAGGGTTACGCTTAGGGGAAGGGGTAGGGTTACGGTTAGGGTTAGGGTTAATGTTAGGGTTAGGGTTAGGGTTAGGGTAGGGTTAGGGGTAGGGTTAGTATTAGGGTTAATGTTAGGGTTAGGGTTAGGGTAGGGGGTTAGGGTTAGTGTTAGGGTTATATCACTTTACAGTTTTCCTCTTATAATAATTGGACGTGCGACACGTATGTGCTTTAGTTTACAAAGTTGTGCTTTGCATTTCTGTTCTTTCGATGGAAACTTGTTTCTGTGCCATACAGTGTGAGATAACACTTTTCAGTTTTCCTGTATTCCTAATTGAGCGAGCGACACACATGTGATTTCGTTTAAAAGTAGTGCTTTCGTTTTCTTTTCTTTCGTTGGAAACTTGTTCCTGTGCTGTACAGTGCGATATGTCACTTTTCAGTTTTCCTGTATTCCTAATTGAGCGAGTGACACACATGTGATTTAGTTCACAAAGTAGTCCTTTGCGTTGCTGTTCTTCTGTTGGAAACTTGTTTTTGCGCTGTACATTGTGATATATCACTTTACAGTTTTCCTGTTATAATAATTGAAAGGGCGACACGTATGTGAATTCGTTTAAAAAGTAGTGCTTTGCTTTTCTGTTCTTTCATTGGAAACTTGTTACTGTGCTGTACAGTGCGATATATCACTTTTCAGTTTTTCTGTATTCCTAATTGAGCGAGTGACACACATGTGATTTAGTTCACAAAGTATTGCTTTGCGTTTATGTTCTTTCTTTGGAAACTTCTTCCTGTTAGGAACACGATAGGGTTAGGTTTAGGGTTAGGGTTAGGGTTAGGGTAGGGTAGGGTTAGGGTTAGGGTTAGGGTTAGGGTTAGGTTAGGGTTAGGGTTAGGGTTAGGGTTATATCACTTTTCAGTTTTCCTGTATTCCTAATTGAGCAAGTGACACACATGTGATTTAGTTTACAAAGTAGTGCTTTGCGTTTATGTAATTTTGTTGGAAATTTGTTCCTGTTAGGAACAAGTTAGGGTTAGGGTTAGGGTTAGGCTTAGGCTTAGGGTTACGGTTAGGGTTAGCCTTAGGGGTAGGGTTAGGGTCAGGGTTAGGGTTAGGGTTAATGTTAGGGTTAGGGTTAGGGTTAGGGTAGGGTTAGGGTTAGGGGTTGTATTAGGGTTAATGTTAGGGTTAGGGTTAGGGTTAGGGTAGGGGGTTAGGGTTAGTGTTAGGGTTATATCACTTTACAGTTTTCCTCTTATAATAATTGGACGTGCGACACGTATGTGCTTTAGTTTACAAAGTTGTGCTTTGCATTTCTGTTCTTTCGATGGAAACTTGTTTCTGTGCCATACAGTGTGAGATAACACTTTTCAGTTTTCCTGTATTCCTAATTGAGCGAGCGACACACATGTGATTTCGTTTAAAAGTAGTGCTTTCGTTTTCTTTTCTTTCGTTGGAAACTTGTTCCTGTGCTGGACAGTGCGATATGTCACTTTTCAGTTTTCCTGTATTCCTAATTGAGCGAGTGACACACATGTGATTTAGTTTACAAAGTATTGCTTTGCGTTTATGTTCTTTCTTTGGAAATTTCTTCCTGTTAGGAACACGATAGGGTTAGGGTTAGGGTTAGGGTTAGGGTTAGGGTTAGGGTTAGGGTTAGGGTAATGTTAGGGTTAGGGTTAGGGTTAGGGTTATATCACTTTTCAGTTTTCCTGTTATAATAATTGAACAGGCGACACGTATGTGAATTAGTTTACAAAGTTGTGCTTTGCATTTCTGTTCTTTCGATGGAAACTTGTTCCTATGCTGTACAGTGCGATATATAGCTTTTCAGTTTTCCTGTATTCTTAATTGAGCGAGTGACACACATGTGATTTAGTTCACAAAGTAGTCCTTTGCGTTGCTGTTCTTCTGTTGGAAACTTGTTTTTGCGCTGTACATTGTGATATATCACTTTACAGTTTTCCTGTTATAATAATTGAAAGGGTGACACGTATGTGAATTCGTTTAAAAAGTAGTGCTTTGCTTTTCTGTTCTTTCATTGGAAACTTGTTACTGTGCTGTACAGTGCGATATATCACTTTTCAGTTTTCCTGTATTCCTAATTGAGCGAGTGACACACATGTGATTTAGTTCACAAAGTATTGCTTTGCGTTTATGTTCTTTCTTTGGAAACTTCTTCCTGTTAGGAACACGATAGGGTTAGGTTTAGGGTTAGGGTTAGGGTTAGGGTAGGGTAGGGTTAGGGTTAGGGTTAGGGTTAGGGTTAGGTTAGGGTTAGGGTTAGGGTTAGGGTTATATCACTTTTCAGTTTTCCTGTATTCCTAATTGAGCGAGTGACACACATGTGATTTAGTTTACAAAGTAGTGCTTTGCGTTTATGTAATTTTGTTGGAAATTTGTTCCTGTTAGGAACAAGTTAGGGTTAGGGTTAGGGTTAGGCTTAGGCTTAGGGTTATGGTTAGGGTTAGGCTTAGGGGTAGGGTTAGGGTTAGGGTTAGGGTTAGGGTTAGGGTTAATGTTAGGGTTAGGGTTAGGGTTAGGGTAGGGTTAGGGTTAGGGGTTGTATTAGGGTTAATGTTAGGGTTAGGGTTAGGGTTAGGGTAGGGGGTTAGGGTTAGTGTTAGGGTTATATCACTTTACAGTTTTCCTCTTATAGTAATTGGACGTGCGACACGTATGTGCTTTAGTTTACAAAGTTGTGCTTTGCATTTCTGTTCTTTCGATGGAAACTTGTTTCTGTGCCATACAGTGTGAGATAACACTTTTCAGTTTTCCAGTATTCCTAATTGAGCGAGCGACACACATGTGATTTCGTTTAAAAGTAGTGCTTTCGTTTTCTTTTCTTTCGTTGTAAACTTGTTCCTGTGCTGGACAGTGCGATATGTCACTTTTCAGTTTTCCTGTATTCCTAATTGTGCGAGTGACACACATGTGATTTAGTTTACAAAGTATTGCTTTGCGTTTATGTTCTTTCTTTGGAAATTTCTTCCTGTTAGGAACACGATAGGGTTAGGGTTAGGGTTAGGGTTAGGGTTAGGGTTACGGTTAGGGTTAGGGTTAGGGTTAGGGTTAGGGTAATGTTAGGGTTAGGGTTAGGGTTCAGTTTTCCTGTTATAATAATTGAACAGGCGACACGTATATGAATTAGTTTACAAAGTTGTGCTTTGCATTTCTGTTCTTTCGATGGAAACTTGTTTCTGTGCTCTACCGTGCGAAATAACACTTTTCAGTTTTCCTGTATTCCTAATTGAGCGAGCGACACACACGTGATTCCATTTAAAAGTCGTGCTTTGCTTTTCTGTTCTTTCGATGGAAACTTGTTTCTGTGCCATACAGTGTGAGATAACACTTTTCAGTTTTCCTGTATTCCTAATTGAGCGAGCGACACACATGTGATTTCGTTTAAAAGTAGTGCTTTCGTTTTCTTTTCTTTCGTTGGAAACTTGTTCCTGTGCTGGACAGTGCGATATGTCACTTTTCAGTTTTCCTGTATTCCTAATTGAGCGAGTGACACACATGTGATTTAGTTTACAAAGTATTGCTTTGCGTTTATGTTCTTTCTTTGGAAATTTCTTCCTGTTAGGAACACGACAGGGTTAGGGTTAGGGTTAGGGTTAGGGTTAGGGTTAGGGTTAGGGTAATGTTAGGGTTAGGGTTAGGGTTAGGGTTATATCACTTTTCAGTTTTCCTCTTATAATAATTGAACAGGCGACACGTATGTGAATTAGTTTACAAAGTTGTGCTTTGCATTTCTGTTCTTTCGATGGAAACTTGTTCCTATGCTGTACAGTGCGATATATCACTTTTCAGTTTTCCTGTATTCTTAATTGAGCGAGTGACACACATGTGATTTAGTTCACAAAGTAGTCCTTTGCGTTGCTGTTCTTCTGTTGGAAACTTGTTTTTGCGCTGTACATTGTGATATATCACTTTACAGTTTTCCTGTTATAATAATTGAAAGGGCGACACGTATGTGAATTCGTTTAAAAAGTAGTGCTTTGCTTTTCTGTTCTTTCATTGGAAACTTGTTACTGTGCTGTACAGTGCGATATATCACTTTTCAGTTTTCTTGTATTCCTAATTGAGCGAGTGACACACATGTGATTTAGTTCACAAAGTATTGCTTTGCGTTTATGTTCTTTCTTTGGAAACTTCTTCCTGTTAGGAACACGATAGGGTTAGGTTTAGGGTTAGGGTTAGGGTTAGGGTAGGGTAGGGTTAGGGTTAGGGTTAGGGTTAGGGTTAGGTTAGGGTTAGGGTTAGGTTTAGGGTTATATCACTTTTCAGTTTTCCTGTATTCCTAATTGAGCGAGTGACACACATGTGATTTAGTTTACAAAGTAGTGCTTTGCGTTTATGTAATTTTGTTGGAAATTTGTTCCTGTTAGGAACAAGTTAGGGTTAGGGTTAGGGTTAGGCTTAGGCTTAGGGTTACGGTTAGGGTTAGGCTTAGGGGTAGGGTTAGGGTTAGGGTTAGGGTTAGGGTTAATGTTAGGGTTAGGGTTAGGGTTAGGGTAGGGTTAGGGTTAGGGGTTGTATTAGGGTTAATGTTAGGGTTAGGGTTAGGGTTAGGGTAGGGGGTTAGGGTTAGTGTTAGGGTTATATCACTTTACAGTTTTCCTCTTATAATAATTGGACGTGCGACACGTATGTGCTTTAGTTTACAAAGTTGTGCTTTGCATTTCTGTTCTTTCGATGGAAACTTGTTTCTGTGCCATACAGTGTGAGATAACACTTTTCAGTTTTCCTGTATTCCTAATTGAGCGAGCGACACACATGTGATTTCATTTAAAAGTAGTGCTTTCGTTTTCTTTTCTTTCGTTGGAAACTTGTTCCTGTGCTGGACAGTGCGATATGTCACTTTTCAGTTTTCCTGTATTCCTAATTGAGCGAGTGACACACATGTGATTTAGTTTACAAAGTATTGCTTTGCGTTTATGTTCTTTCTTTGGAAATTTCTTCCTGTTAGGAACACGATAGGGTTAGGGTTAGGGTTAGGGTTAGGGTTAGGGTTAGGGTTAGGGTAATGTTAGGGTTAGGGTTAGGGTTAGGGTTATATCACTTTTCAGTTTTCCTCTTATAATAATTGAACAGGCGACACGTATGTGAATTAGTTTACAAAGTTGTGCTTTGCATTTCTGTTCTTTCGATGGAAACTTGTTCCTATGCTGTACAGTGCGATATATCACTTTTCAGTTTTCCTGTATTCTTAATTGAGCGAGTGACACACATGTGATTTAGTTCACAAAGTAGTCCTTTGCGTTTCTGTTCTTCTGTTGGAAACTTGTTTTTGCGCTGTACATTGTGATATATCACTTTACAGTTTTCCTGTTATAATAATTGAAAGGGCGACACGTATGTGAATTCGTTTAAAAATTAGTGCTTTGCTTTTCTGTTCTTTCATTGGAAACTTGTTACTGTGCTGTACAGTGCGATATATCACTTTTCAGTTTTTCTGTATTCCTAATTGAGCGAGTGACACACATGTGATTTAGTTCACAAAGTATTGCTTTGCGTTTATGTTCTTTCTTTGGAAACTTCTTCCTGTTAGGAACACGATAGGGTTAGGTTTAGGGTTAGGGTTAGGGTTAGGGTAGGGTAGGGTTAGGGTTAGGGTTAGGGTTAGGGTTAGGTTAGGGTTAGGGTTAGGGTTAGGGTTATATCACTTTTCAGTTTTCCTGTATTCCTAATTGAGCAAGTGACACACATGTGATTTAGTTTACAAAGTAGTGCTTTGCGTTTATGTAATTTTGTTGGAAATTTGTTCCTGTTAGGAACAAGTTAGGGTTAGGGTTAGGGTTAGGCTTAGGCTTAGGGTTACGGTTAGGGTTAGGCTTAGGGGTAGGGTTAGGGTCAGGGTTAGGGTTAGGGTTAATGTTAGGGTTAGGGTTAGGGTTAGGGTAGGGGGTTAGGGTTAGTGTTAGGGTTATATCACTTTACAGTTTTCCTCTTATAATAATTGGACGTGCGACACGTATGTGCTTTAGTTTACAAAGTTGTGCTTTGCATTTCTGTTCTTTCGATGGAAACTTGTTTCTGTGCCATACAGTGTGAGATAACACTTTTCAGTTTTCCTGTATTCCTAATTGAGCGAGCGACACACATGTGATTTCGTTTAAAAGTAGTGCTTTCGTTTTCTTTTCTTTCGTTGGAAACTTGTTCCTGTGCTGGACAGTGCGATATGTCACTTTTCAGTTTTCCTGTATTCCTAATTGAGCGAGTGACACACATGTGATTTAGTTTACAAAGTATTGCTTTGCGTTTATGTTCTTTCTTTGGAAATTTCTTCCTGTTAGGAACACGATAGGGTTAGGGTTAGGGTTAGGGTTAGGGTTAGGGTTAGGGTTAGGGTAATGTTAGGGTTAGGGTTAGGGTTAGGGTTATATCAGTTTTCAGTTTTCCTGTTATAATAATTGAACAGGCGACACGTATGTGAATTAGTTTACAAAGTTGTGCTTTGCATTTCTGTTCTTTCGATGGAAACTTGTTCCTATGCTGTACAGTGCGATATATAGCTTTTCAGTTTTCCTGTATTCTTAATTGAGCGAGTGACACACATGTGATTTAGTTCACAAAGTAGTCCTTTGCGTTGCTGTTCTTCTGTTGGAAACTTGTTTTTGCGCTGTACATTGTGATATATCACTTTACAGTTTTCCTGTTATAATAATTGAAAGGGTGACACGTATGTGAATTCGTTTAAAAAGTAGTGCTTTGCTTTTCTGTTCTTTCATTGGAAACTTGTTACTGTGCTGTACAGTGCGATATATCACTTTTCAGTTTTCTTGTATTCCTAATTGAGCGAGTGACACACATGTGATTTAGTTCACAAAGTATTGCTTTGCGTTTATGTTCTTTCTTTGGAAACTTCTTCCTGTTAGGAACACGATAGGGTTAGGTTTAGGGTTAGGGTTAGGGTTAGGGTAGGGTAGGGTTAGGGTTAGGGTTAGGGTTAGGGTTAGGTTAGGGTTAGGGTTAGGTTTAGGGTTATATCACTTTTCAGTTTTCCTGTATTCCTAATTGAGCGAGTGACACACATGTGATTTAGTTTACAAAGTAGTGCTTTGCGTTTATGTAATTTTGTTGGAAATTTGTTCCTGTTAGGAACAAGTTAGGGTTAGGGTTAGGGTTAGGCTTAGGCTTAGGGTTACGGTTAGGGTTAGGCTTAGGGGTAGGGTTAGGGTTAGGGTTAGGGTTAGGGTTAATGTTAGGGTTAGGGTTAGGGTTAGGGTAGGGTTAGGGTTAGGGGTTGTATTAGGGTTAATGTTAGGGTTAGGGTTAGGGTTAGGGTAGGGGGTTAGGGTTAGTGTTAGGGTTATATCACTTTACAGTTTTCCTCTTATAATAATTGGACGTGCGACACGTATGTGCTTTAGTTTACAAAGTTGTGCTTTGCATTTCTGTTCTTTCGATGGAAACTTGTTTCTGTGCCATACAGTGTGAGATAACACTTTTCAGTTTTCCTGTATTCCTAATTGAGCAAGCGACACACATGTGATTTCATTTAAAAGTAGTGCTTTCGTTTTCTTTTCTTTCGTTGGAAACTTGTTCCTGTGCTGGACAGTGCGATATGTCACTTTTCAGTTTTCCTGTATTCCTAATTGAGCGAGTGACACACATGTGATTTAGTTTACAAAGTATTGCTTTGCGTTTATGTTCTTTCTTTGGAAATTTCTTCCTGTTAGGAACACGATAGGGTTAGGGTTAGGGTTAGGGTTAGGGTTAGGGTTAGGGTTAGGGTAATGTTAGGGTTAGGGTTAGGGTTAGGGTTATATCACTTTTCAGTTTTCCTCTTATAATAATTGAACAGGCGACACGTATGTGAATTAGTTTACAAAGTTGTGCTTTGCATTTCTGTTCTTTCGATGGAAACTTGTTCCTATGCTGTACAGTGCGATATATCACTTTTCAGTTTTCCTGTATTCTTAATTGAGCGAGTGACACACATGTGATTTAGTTCACAAAGTAGTCCTTTGCGTTTCTGTTCTTCTGTTGGAAACTTGTTTTTGCGCTGTACATTGTGATATATCACTTTACAGTTTTCCTGTTATAATAATTGAAAGGGCGACACGTATGTGAATTCGTTTAAAAATTAGTGCTTTGCTTTTCTGTTCTTTCATTGGAAACTTGTTACTGTGCTGTACAGTGCGATATATCACTTTTCAGTTTTTCTGTATTCCTAATTGAGCGAGTGACACACATGTGATTTAGTTCACAAAGTATTGCTTTGCGTTTATGTTCTTTCTTTGGAAACTTCTTCCTGTTAGGAACACGATAGGGTTAGGTTTAGGGTTAGGGTTAGGGTTAGGGTAGGGTAGGGTTAGGGTTAGGGTTAGGGTTAGGGTTAGGTTAGGGTTAGGGTTAGGGTTAGGGTTAGGGTTATATCACTTTTCAGTTTTCCTGTATTCCTAATTGAGCAAGTGACACACATGTGATTTAGTTTACAAAGTAGTGCTTTGCGTTTATGTAATTTTGTTGGAAATTTGTTCCTGTTAGGAACAAGTTAGGGTTAGGGTTAGGGTTAGGCTTAGGCTTAGGGTTACGGTTAGGGTTAGGCTTAGGGGTAGGGTTAGGGTCAGGGTTAGGGTTAGGGTTAATGTTAGGGTTAGGGTTAGGGTTAGGGTAGGGGGTTAGGGTTAGTGTTAGGGTTATATCACTTTACAGTTTTCCTCTTATAATAATTGGACGTGCGACACGTATGTGCTTTAGTTTACAAAGTTGTGCTTTGCATTTCTGTTCTTTCGATGGAAACTTGTTTCTGTGCCATACAGTGTGAGATAACACTTTTCAGTTTTCCTGTATTCCTAATTGAGCGAGCGACACACATGTGATTTCGTTTAAAAGTAGTGCTTTCGTTTTCTTTTCTTTCGTTGGAAACTTGTTCCTGTGCTGGACAGTGCGATATGTCACTTTTCAGTTTTCCTGTATTCCTAATTGAGCGAGTGACACACATGTGATTTAGTTTACAAAGTATTGCTTTGCGTTTATGTTCTTTCTTTGGAAATTTCTTCCTGTTAGGAACACGATAGGGTTAGGGTTAGGGTTAGGGTTAGGGTTAGGGTTAGGGTTAGGGTAATGTTAGGGTTAGGGTTAGGGTTAGGGTTATATCAGTTTTCAGTTTTCCTGTTATAATAATTGAACAGGCGACACGTATGTGAATTAGTTTACAAAGTTGTGCTTTGCATTTCTGTTCTTTCGATGGAAACTTGTTCCTATGCTGTACAGTGCGATATATAGCTTTTCAGTTTTCCTGTATTCTTAATTGAGCGAGTGACACACATGTGATTTAGTTCACAAAGTAGTCCTTTGCGTTGCTGTTCTTCTGTTGGAAACTTGTTTTTGCGCTGTACATTGTGATATATCACTTTACAGTTTTCCTGTTATAATAATTGAAAGGGTGACACGTATGTGAATTCGTTTAAAAAGTAGTGCTTTGCTTTTCTGTTCTTTCATTGGAAACTTGTTACTGTGCTGTACAGTGCGATATATCACTTTTCAGTTTTCCTGTATTCCTAATTGAGCGAGTGACACACATGTGATTTAGTTCACAAAGTATTGCTTTGCGTTTATGTTCTTTCTTTGGAAACTTCTTCCTGTTAGGAACACGATAGGGTTAGGTTTAGGGTTAGGGTTAGGGTTAGGGTAGGGTAGGGTTAGGGTTAGGGTTAGGGTTAGGGTTAGGTTAGGGTTAGGGTTAGGGTTAGGGTTATATCACTTTTCAGTTTTCCTGTATTCCTAATTGAGCGAGTGACACACATGTGATTTAGTTTACAAAGTAGTGCTTTGCGTTTATGTAATTTTGTTGGAAATTTGTTCCTGTTAGGAACAAGTTAGGGTTATGGTTAGGGTTAGGCTTAGGCTTAGGGTTATGGTTAGGGTTAGGGTTAGGGTTAGGGTAGGGTTAGGGTTAGGGGTTGTATTAGGGTTAATGTTAGGGTTAGGGTTAGGGTTAGGGTTAGGGTAGGGGGTTAGGGTTAGTGTTAGGGTTATATCACTTTACAGTTTTCCTCTTATAATAATTGGACGTGCGACACGTATGTGCTTTAGTTTACAAAGTTGTGCTTTGCATTTCTGTTCTTTCGATGGAAACTTGTTTCTGTGCCATACAGTGTGAGATAACACTTTTCAGTTTTCCTGTATTCCTAATTGAGCGAGCGACACACATGTGATTTCGTTTAAAAGTAGTGCTTTCGTTTTCTTTTCTTTCGTTGGAAACTTGTTCCTGTGCTGGACAGTGCGATATGTCACTTTTCAGTTTTCCTGTATTCCTAATTGTGCGAGTGACACACATGTGATTTAGTTTACAAAGTATTGCTTTGCGTTTATGTTCTTTCTTTGGAAATTTCTTCCTGTTAGGAACACGATAGGGTTAGGGTTAGGGTTAGGGTTAGGGTTAGTTTTACGGTTAGGGTTAGGGTTAGGGTTAGGGTTAGGGTAATGTTAGGGTTAGGGTTAGGGTTCAGTTTTCCTGTTATAATAATTGAACAGGCGACACGTATATGAATTAGTTTACAAAGTTGTGCTTTGCATTTCTGTTCTTTCGATGGAAACTTGTTTCTGTGCTCTACCGTGCGAAATAACACTTTTCAGTTTTCCTGTATTCCTAATTGAGCGAGCGACACACACGTGATTCCATTTAAAAGTCGTGCTTTGCTTTTCTGTTCTTTCGTTGGAAACTTGTTCCTGTGCTGTAAAGTGCGATATATCACTTTTCAGTTTTCCTGTATTCTTAATTGAGCAAGTGACACACATGTGATGTAGTTCACAAAGTAGTCCTTTGCGTTGCTGTTCTTCTGTTGGAAACTTGTTTTTGCGCTGTACATTGTGATATATCACTTTACAGTTTTCCTGTTATAATAATTGAACGGGCGACACGTATGTGAATTCGTTTAAAAAGTAGTGCTTTGCTTTTCTGTTCTTTCGTTGGAAACTTGTTCCTGTGCTGTACAGTGCGATATATCACTTTTCAGTTTTCCTGTATTCCTAATTGAGCGAGTGACACACATGTGATTTAGTTCACAAAGTATTGCTTTGCGTTTATGTTCTTTCTTTGGAAACTTCTTCCTGTTAGGAACACGATAGGGTTAGGGTTAGGGTTAGGGTTAGGGTTAGGGTTAGGGTTAGGGTAGGGTTAGGGTTAGGGTTAGGGTTAGGGTTAGGGTTAGGTTAGGGTTAGGGTTAGGGTTAGGGTTATATCACTTTTCAGTTTTCCTGTATTCCTAATTGAGCGAGTGACACACATGTGATTTAGTTTACAAAGTAGTGCTTTGCGTTTATGTAATTTTGTTGGAAATTTGTTCCTGTTAGGAACAAGTTAGGGTTAGGGTTAGGGTTAGGCTTAGGCTTAGGGTTACGGTTAGGGTTAGGCTTAGGGGTAGGGTTAGGGTCAGGGTTAGGGTTAGGGTTAATGTTAGGGTTAGGGTTAGGGTTAGGGTAGGGGGTTAGGGTTAGTGTTAGGGTTATATCACTTTACAGTTTTCCTCTTATAATAATTGGACGTGCGACACGTATGTGCTTTAGTTTACAAAGTTGTGCTTTGCATTTCTGTTCTTTCGATGGAAACTTGTTTCTGTGCCATACAGTGTGAGATAACACTTTTCAGTTTTCCTGTATTCCTAATTGAGCGAGCGACACACATGTGATTTCGTTTAAAAGTAGTGCTTTCGTTTTCTTTTCTTTCGTTGGAAACTTGTTCCTGTGCTGGACAGTGCGATATGTCACTTTTCAGTTTTCCTGTATTCCTAATTGAGCGAGTGACACACATGTGATTTAGTTTACAAAGTATTGCTTTGCGTTTATGTTCTTTCTTTGGAAATTTCTTCCTGTTAGGAACACGATAGGGTTAGGGTTAGGGTTAGGGTTAGGGTTAGGGTTAGGGTTAGGGTAATGTTAGGGTTAGGGTTAGGGTTAGGGTTATATCAGTTTTCAGTTTTCCTGTTATAATAATTGAACAGGCGACACGTATGTGAATTAGTTTACAAAGTTGTGCTTTGCATTTCTGTTCTTTCGATGGAAACTTGTTCCTATGCTGTACAGTGCGATATATAGCTTTTCAGTTTTCCTGTATTCTTAATTGAGCGAGTGACACACATGTGATTTAGTTCACAAAGTAGTCCTTTGCGTTGCTGTTCTTCTGTTGGAAACTTGTTTTTGCGCTGTACATTGTGATATATCACTTTACAGTTTTCCTGTTATAATAATTGAAAGGGTGACACGTATGTGAATTCGTTTAAAAAGTAGTGCTTTGCTTTTCTGTTCTTTCATTGGAAACTTGTTACTGTGCTGTACAGTGCGATATATCACTTTTCAGTTTTCCTGTATTCCTAATTGAGCGAGTGACACACATGTGATTTAGTTCACAAAGTATTGCTTTGCGTTTATGTTCTTTCTTTGGAAACTTCTTCCTGTTAGGAACACGATAGGGTTAGGTTTAGGGTTAGGGTTAGGGTTAGGGTAGGGTAGGGTTAGGGTTAGGGTTAGGGTTAGGGTTAGGTTAGGGTTAGGGTTAGGGTTAGGGTTATATCACTTTTCAGTTTTCCTGTATTCCTAATTGAGCGAGTGACACACATGTGATTTAGTTTACAAAGTAGTGCTTTGCGTTTATGTAATTTTGTTGGAAATTTGTTCCTGTTAGGAACAAGTTAGGGTTATGGTTAGGGTTAGGCTTAGGCTTAGGGTTATGGTTAGGGTTAGGGTTAGGGTTAGGGTAGGGTTAGGGTTAGGGGTTGTATTAGGGTTAATGTTAGGGTTAGGGTTAGGGTTAGGGTTAGGGTAGGGGGTTAGGGTTAGTGTTAGGGTTATATCACTTTACAGTTTTCCTCTTATAATAATTGGACGTGCGACACGTATGTGCTTTAGTTTACAAAGTTGTGCTTTGCATTTCTGTTCTTTCGATGGAAACTTGTTTCTGTGCCATACAGTGTGAGATAACACTTTTCAGTTTTCCTGTATTCCTAATTGAGCGAGCGACACACATGTGATTTCGTTTAAAAGTAGTGCTTTCGTTTTCTTTTCTTTCGTTGGAAACTTGTTCCTGTGCTGGACAGTGCGATATGTCACTTTTCAGTTTTCCTGTATTCCTAATTGTGCGAGTGACACACATGTGATTTAGTTTACAAAGTATTGCTTTGCGTTTATGTTCTTTCTTTGGAAATTTCTTCCTGTTAGGAACACGATAGGGTTAGGGTTAGGGTTAGGGTTAGGGTTAGGGTTACGGTTAGGGTTAGGGTTAGGGTTAGGGTTAGGGTAATGTTAGGGTTAGGGTTAGGGTTCAGTTTTCCTGTTATAATAATTGAACAGGCGACACGTATATGAATTAGTTTACAAAGTTGTGCTTTGCATTTCTGTTCTTTCGATGGAAACTTGTTTCTGTGCTCTACCGTGCGAAATAACACTTTTCAGTTTTCCTGTATTCCTAATTGAGCGAGCGACACACACGTGATTCCATTTAAAAGTCGTGCTTTGCTTTTCTGTTCTTTCGTTGGAAACTTGTTCCTGTGCTGTAAAGTGCGATATATCACTTTTCAGTTTTCCTGTATTCTTAATTGAGCAAGTGACACACATGTGATGTAGTTCACAAAGTAGTCCTTTGCGTTGCTGTTCTTCTGTTGGAAACTTGTTTTTGCGCTGTACATTGTGATATATCACTTTACAGTTTTCCTGTTATAATAATTGAACGGGCGACACGTATGTGAATTCGTTTAAAAAGTAGTGCTTTGCTTTTCTGTTCTTTCGTTGGAAACTTGTTCCTGTGCTGTACAGTGCGATATATCACTTTTCAGTTTTCCTGTATTCCTAATTGAGCGAGTGACACACATGTGATTTAGTTCACAAAGTATTGCTTTGCGTTTATGTTCTTTCTTTGGAAACTTCTTCCTGTTAGGAACACGATAGGGTTAGGGTTAGGGTTAGGGTTAGGGTTAGGGTTAGGGTTAGGGTAGGGTTAGGGTTAGGGTTAGGGTTAGGGTTAGGTTAGGGTTAGGGTTAGGGTTAGGGTTATATCACTTTTCAGTTTTCCTGTATTCCTAATTGAGCGAGTGACACACATGTGATTTAGTTTACAAAGTAGTGCTTTGCGTTTATGTAATTTTGTTGGAAATTTGTTCCTGTTAGGAACAAGTTAGGGTTAGGGTTAGGGTTAGGCTTAGGGTTACGGTTAGGTTTACGCTTAGGGGAAGGGGTAGGGTTAGGGTTAGGGTTAGGGTTAATGTTAGGGTTAGGGTTAGGGTTAGGGTAGGGTTAGGGGTAGGGTTAGTATTAGGGTTAATGTTAGGGTTAGGGTTAGGGTAGGGGGTTACGGTTAGTTTTAGGGTTATATCACTTTTCAGTTTTCCTCTTATAATAATTGGACGTGCGACACGTATGTGCTTTAGTTTACAAAGTTGTGCTTTGCATTTCTGTTCTTTCGATGGAAACTTTTTTCTGTGCCTTACAGTGCAAAATAACACTTTTCAGTTTTCCTATATTCCTAATTGAGCGAGCGACACACACGTGATTCCGTTTAAAAGTAGTGCTTTGCTTTTCTGTTCTTTCGTTGGAAACTTGTTCCTGTGCTGTACAGTGCGATATATCACTTTTCAGTTTTCCTGTATTCCTAATTGACCGAGTGACACACATGTGATTTAGTTCACAAAGTAGTGCTTTGCGTTTCTGTTCTTCTGTTGGAAACTTGTTTCTGAGCTGTACATTGTGATATATCACTTTACAGTTTTCCTGTTATAATAATTGAACGGGCGACACGTATGTGAATTAGTTTACAAAGTTGTGCTTTGCATTTCTGTTCTTTCGATGGAAACTTGTTTCTGTGCCATACAGTGTGAGATAACACTTTTCAGTTTTCCTGTATTCCTAATTGAGCGAGCGACACACATGTGATTTCGTTTAAAAGTAGTGCTTTCGTTTTCTTTTCTTTCGTTGGAAACTTGTTCCTGTGCTGGACAGTGCGATATGTCACTTTTCAGTTTTCCTGTATTCCTAATTGAGCGAGTGACACACATGTGATTTAGTTTACAAAGTATTGCTTTGCGTTTATGTTCTTTCTTTGGAAATTTCTTCCTGTTAGGATCACGATAGGGTTAGGGTTAGGGTTAGGGTTAGGGTTAGGGTTACGGTTAGGGTTAGGGTTAGGGTTAGGGTTAGGGTAATGTTAGGGTTAGGGTTAGGGTTAGGGTTATATCACTTTTCAGTTTTTCTGTTATAATAATTGAACAGGCGACACGTATGTGAATTAGTTTACAAAGTTGTGCTTTGCATTTCTGTTCTTTCGATGGAAACTTGTTTCTGTGCTGTACAGTGCGAAATAACACTTTTCAGTTTTCCTGTATTCCTAATTGAGCGAGCGACACACACGTGATTCCGTTTAATTGTCGTGCTTTGCTTTTCTGTTCTTTCGTTGGAAACTTGTTCCTGTGCTGTACAGTGCGATATATCACTTTTCAGTTTTCCTGTATTCTTAATTGAGCGAGTGACACACATGTGATTTAGTTCACAAAGTAGTCCTTTACGTTGCTGTTCTTCTGTTGGAAACTTGTTTTTGCGCTGTACATTGTGATATATCACTTTACAGTTTTCCTGTTATAATAATTGAACGGGCGACACGTATGTGAATTCGTTTAAAAAGTAGTGCTTTGCTTTTCTGTTCTTTCGTTGGAAACTTGTTCCTGTGCTGTACAGTGCGATATATCAGTTTTCAGTTTTCCTGTATTCCTAATTGAGTGAGTGACACACATGTGATTTAGTTCACAAAGTATTGCTTTGCGTTTATGTTCTTTCTTTGGAAACTTCTTCCTGTTAGGAATACGATAGGGTTAGGGTTAGGGTTAGGGTTAGGGTTAGGGTTAGGGTAGGGTTAGGGTTAGGGTTAGGGTTAGGGTTAGGGTTAGGTTTGGGTTAGGGTTAGGGTTATATCACTTTTCAGTTTTCCTGTATTCCTAATTGAGCGAGTGACACACATGTGATTTAGTTTACAAAGTAGTGCTTTGCGTTTATGTAATTTTGTTGGAAATTTGTTCCTGTTAGGAACATGTTAGGGTTAGGGTTAGGGTTAGGGTTAGGCTTAGGGTTACGGTTAGGGTTAGGCTTAGGGGTAGGGTTAGGGTTAGGGTTAGGGTTAGGGTTAATGTTAGGGTTAGGGTTAGGTTTAGGGTAGGGTTAGGGTTAGGGGTTGTATTAGGGTTAATGTTAGGGTTAGGGTTAGGGTTAGGGTAGGGGGTTAGGGTTAGTGTTAGGGTTATATCACTTTTCAGTTTTCCTCTTATAATAATTGGACGTGCGACACGTATGTGCTTTAGTTTACAAAGTTGTGCTTTGCATTTCTGTTCTTTCCATGGAAACTTGTTTCTGTGCCATACAGTGTGAGATAACACTTTTCAGTTTTCCTGTATTCCTAATTGAGCGAGCGACACACATGTGATTTCGTTTAAAAGTAGTGCTTTCGTTTTCTTTTCTTTCGTTGCAAACTTGTTCCTGTGCTGGACAGTGCGATATGTCACTTTTCAGTTTTCCTGTATTCCTAATTGAGCGAGTGACACACATGTGATTTAGTTTACAAAGTATTGCTTTGCGTTTATGTTCTTTCTTTGGAAATTTCTTCCTCTTAGGAACACGATAGGGTTAGGGTTAGGGTTAGGGTTACGGTTAGGGTTAGGGTAATGATAGGGTTAGGGTTAGGGTTAGGGTTATATCACTTTTCAGTTTTCCTGTTATAATAATTGAACAGGCGACACGTATGTGAATTAGTTTACAAAGTTGTGCTTTGCTTTTCTGTTCTTTCGATGGAAACTTGTTTCTGTGCCATACAGTGTGAGATAACACTTTTCAGTTTTCCTGTATTCCTAATTGAGCGAGCGACACACACGTGATTCCGTTTAATTGTCGTGCTTTGCTTTTCTGTTCTTTCGTTGGAAACTTGTTCTTGTGCTGTACAGTGCGATATATCACTTTTCAGTTTTCCTGTATTATTAATTGAGCGAGTGACACACATGTGATTTAGTTCACAAAGTAGTCCTTTGCGTTGCTGTTCTTCTGTTGGAAACTTGTTTTTGCGCTGTACATTGTGATATATCACTTTACAGTTTTCCTGTTACAATAATTGAACGGGCGACACGTATGTGAATTCGTTTAAAAAGTAGTGCTTTGCTTTTCTGTTCTTTCGTTGGAAACATGTTCCTGTGCTGTCCAGTGCGATATCTCACTTTTCAGTTTTCCTGTATTCCTAATTGAGCGAGTGACACACATGTGATTTAATTCACAAAGTATTGCTTTGCGTTTATGTTCTTTCTTTGGAAACTTCTTCCTGTTAGGAACACGATAGGGTTAGGGTTAGGGTTAGGTTAGGGTTAGGGTTAGGGTTAGGGTAGGGTTAGGGTTAGGGTTAGGGTTAGGGTTAGGGTTATATCACTTTTCAGTTTTCCTGTATTCCTAATTGAGCGAGTGACACACATGTGATTTAGTTTACAAAGTAGTGCTTTGCGTTTATGTAATTTTGTTGGAAATTTGTTCCTGTTAGGAACAAGTTAGGGTTAGGGTTAGGGTTAGGGTTAGGCTTAGGGTTACGGTTAGGGTTAGGCTTAGGGGTAGGGTTAGGGTTAGGGTTAGGTTAGGGTTAGGGTTAGGGTTATATCACTTTTCAGTTTTCCTGTATTCCTAATTGAGCGAGTGACACACATGTGATTTAGTTTACAAAGTAGTGCTTTAGGTTTATGTAATTTTGTTGGAAATTTGTTCCTGTTAGGAACAAGTTAGGGTTAGGGTTAGGCTTAGGGTTACGGTTAGGGTTAGGCTTAGGGGTAGGGTTAGGGTTAGGGTTAGGGTTAATGTTAGGTTTAGGGTTAGGGTTAGGGTAGGGTTAGGGTTAGGGGTTGTATTAGGGTTAATGTTAGTGTTAGGGTTAGAGTTAGGGTAGGGGGTTAGGGTTAGTGTTAGGGTTATATCACTTTTCAGTTTTCCTCTTATAATAATTGGACGTGCGACACGTATGTGCTTTAGTTTACAAAGTTGTGCTTTGCATTTCTGTTCTTTCGATGGAAACTTGTTTCTGTGCCATACAGTGTGAGATAACACTTTTCAGTTTTCCTGTATTCCTAATTGAGCGAGCGACACACATGTGATTTCGTTTAAAAGTAGTGCTTTCGTTTTCTTTACTTTCGTTGCAAACTTGTTCCTGTGCTGGACAGTGCGATATGTCACTTTTCAGTTTTCCTGTATTCCTAATTGAGCGAGTGACACACATGTGATTTAGTTTACAAAGTATTGCTTTGCGTTTATGTTCTTTCTTTGGAAATTTCTTCCTGTTAGGAACACGATAGGGTTAGGGTTAGGGTTAGGGTTAGGGTTACGGTTAGGGTTAGGGTTAGGGTTAGGGTTAGGGTAATGTTAGGGTTAGGGTTAGGGTTAGGGTTATATCACTTTTCAGTTTTTCTGTTATAATAATTGAACAGGCGACACGTATGTGAATTAGTTTACAAAGTTGTGCTTTGCATTTCTGTTCTTTCGATGGAAACTTGTTTCTGTGCTGTACAGTGCGAAATAACACTTTTCAGTTTTTCTGTATTCCTAATTGAGCGAGCGACACACACGTGATTCCGTTTAAAAGTCGTGCTTTGCTTTTCTGTTCTTTCGTTGGAAACTTGTTCCTCTGCTGTACAGTGCGATATATCACTTTTCAGTTTTCCTGTATTCTTAATTGAGCGAGTGACACACATGTGATTTAGTTCACAAAGTAGTCCTTTACGTTGCTGTTCTTCTGTTGGAAACTTGTTTTTGCGCTGTACATTGTGATATATCACTTTACAGTTTTCCTGTTATAATAATTGAACGGGCGACACGTATGTGAATTCGTTTAAAAAGTAGTGCTTTGCTTTTCTGTTCTTTCGTTGGAAACTTGTTCCTGTGCTGTACAGTGCGATATATCACTTTTCAGTTTTCCTGTATTCCTAATTGAGCGAGTGACACACATGTGATTTAGTTCACAAAGTATTGCTTTGCGTTTATGTTCTTTCTTTGGAAACTTCTTCCTGTTAGGAATACGATAGGGTTAGGGATAGGGTTAGGGTTAGGGTTAGGGTTAGGGTTAGGGTAGGGTTAGGGTTAGGGTTAGGGTTAGGGTTAGGGTTAGGTTAGGGTTAGGGTTAGGGTTATATCACTTTTCAGTTTTCCTGTATTCCTAATTGAGCGAGTGACAAACATGTGATTTAGTTTACAAAGTAGTGCTTTGCGTTTATGTAATTTTGTTGGAAATTTGTTCCTGTTAGGAACAAGTTAGGGTTAGGGTTAGGGTTAGGGTTAGGCTTAGGGTTACGGTTAGGGTTAGGCTTAGGGGTAGGGTTAGGGTTAGGGTTAGGGTTAATGTTAGGGTTAGGGTTAGGGTTAGGGTAGGGTTAGGGTTAGGGTTAGTATTAGGGTTAATGTTAGGGTTAGGGTTAGGGTTAGGGTAGGGTTAGGGTTAGGGTTAGTATTAGGGTTAATGTTAGGGTTAGGGTTAGGGTAGGGGGTTAGGGGTAGTGTTAGGGTTATATCACTTTTCAGTTTTCCTCTTATAATAATTGGACGTGCGACACGTATGTGCTTTAGTTTACAAAGTTGTGCTTTGCATTTCTGTTCTTTCGATGGAAACTTTTTTCTGTGCCGTACAGTGCAAAATAACACTTTTCAGTTTTCCTATATTCCTAATTGAGCGAGCGACACACACGTGATTCCGTTTAAAAGTAGTGCTTTGCTTTTCTGTTCTTTCGTTGGAAACTTGTTCCTGTGCTGTACAGTGCGATATATCACTTTTCAGTTTTCCTGTATTCCTAATTGACCGAGTGACACACATGTGATTTAGTTCACAAAGTAGTGCTTTGCGTTTCTGTTCTTCTGTTGGAAACTTGTTTCTGAGCTGTACATTGTGATATATCACTTTACAGTTTTCCTGTTATAATAATTGAACGGGCGACACGTATGTGAATTAGTTTACAAAGTTGTGCTTTGCATTTCTGTTCTTTCGATGGAAACTTGTTTCTGTGCCGTACAGTGCGAAATAACACTTTTTAGTTTTCCTGTATTCCTAATTGAGCGAGCGACATACACGTGATTCCGTTTAAAAGTAGTGCTTTGCTTTTCTGTTCTTTCGTTGGAAACTTGTTCCTGTGCTGTACAGTGCGATATATCACTTTTCAGTTTTCCTATATTCCTAATTGACCGAGTGACACACATGTGATTTAGTTCACAAAGTAGTGCTTTGCGTTTCTGTTCTTCTGTTGGAAACTTGTTTCTGAGCTGTACATTGTGATATATCACTTTACAGTTTTCCTGTTATAATAATTGAACGGGCGACACGTATGTGAATTAGTTTACAAAGTTGTGCTTTGCATTTCTGTTCTTTCGATGGAAACTTGTTTCTGTGCCATACAGTGTGAGATAACACTTTTCCGTTTTCCTGTATTCCTAATTGAGCGAGCGACACACATGTGATTTCGTTTAAAAGTAGTGCTTTCGTTTTCTTTTCTTTCGTTGGAAACTTGTTCCTGTGCTGGACAGTGCGATATGTCACTTTTCAGTTTTCCTGTATTCCTAATTGAGCGAGTGACACACATGTGATTTAGTTTACAAAGTATTGCTTTGCGTTTATGTTTTTTCTTTGGAAACTTCTTCCTGTTAGGAACACGATAGGGTTAGGGTTAAGGTTAGGGTTAGGATTAGGGTTAGGGTAGGGTTAGGGTTAGGGTTAGGGTTAGGGTTAGGGTAATGTTAGGGTTAGGGTTAGGGTTAGGGTTATATCACTTTTCAGTTTTCCTGTTATAATAATTGAACAGGCGACACGTATGTGAATTAGTTTACAAAGTTGTGCATTGCATTTCTGTTCTTTCGATAGAAACTTGTTTCTGTGCTGTACAGTGCGAAATAACACTTTTCTGTTTTCCTGTATTCCGAATTGAGCGAGTGACACACATGTGATTTAGTTCACAAAGTAGTGTGATGCGTTTCTGTTCTTCTGTTGGAAACTTGTTTCTGCGCTGTACATTGTGATATATCACTTTACAGTTTTCCTGCTATAATAATTGAACGGGCGACACGTATGTGATTTCGTTTACAAAGTAGTTCTTTGCTTTTCTGTTCTTTTGTTGGAAACTTATTCCTGTGCTGTACAATGCGATATATCACTTTTCAGTTTTCCTGTATTCCTAATTGAGCGAGTGACACATATGTGATTTAGTTCACAAAGTAGTGCTTTGCGTTTCTGTTCTTCTGTTGGAAACTTGTTTCTGCGCTGTACTTTGTGATATATCACTTTACAGTTTTCCTGTTATAATAATTGATCAGGCGACACGTATGTGAATTAGTTTACAAAGTTGTGCTTTGCATTTCTGTTCTTTCGATGGAAACTTGTTTCTGTGCCATACAGTGTGAGATAACACTTTTCCGTTTTCCTGTATTCCTAATTGAGCGAGCGACACACATGTGATTTCGTTTAAAAGTAGTGCTTTCGTTTTCTTTTCTTTCGTTGGAAACTTGTTCCTGTGCTGGACAGTGCGATATGTCACTTTTCAGTTTTCCTGTATTCCTAATTGAGCGAGTGACACACATGTGATTTAGTTTACAAAGTATTGCTTTGCGTTTATGTTTTTTCTTTGGAAACTTCTTCCTGTTAGGAACACGATAGGGTTAGGGTTAAGGTTAGGGTTAGGATTAGGGTTAGGGTAGGGTTAGGGTTAGGGTTAGGGTTAGGGTTAGGGTAATGTTAGGGTTAGGGTTAGGGTTAGGGTTATATCACTTTTCAGTTTTCCTGTTATAATAATTGAACAGGCGACACGTATGTGAATTAGTTTACAAAGTTGTGCTTTGCATTTCTGTTCTTTCGATGGAAACTTGTTTCTGTGCCATACAGTGTGAGATAACACTTTTCAGTTTTCCTGTATTCCTAATTGAGCGAGCGACACACATGTGATTTCGTTTAAAAGTAGTGCTTTCGTTTTCTTTTCTTTCGTTGGAAACTTGTTTCTGTGCTGGACAGTGCGATATGTCACTTTTCAGTTTTCCTGTATTCCTAATTGAGCGAGTGACACACATGTGATTTAGTTTACAAAGTATTGCTTTGCGTTTATGTTCTTTCTTTGGAAATTTCTTCCTGTTAGGAACACGATAGGGTTAGGGTTAGGGTTAGGGTTAGGGTTAGGGTTACGGTTAGGGTTAGGGTTAGGGTTAGGGTTAGGGTTAGGGTAATGTTAGGGTTAGGGTTAGGGTTGGGTTATATCACTTTTCAGTTTTCCTGTTATAATAATTGAACAGGCGACACGTATGTGAATTAGTTCACAAAGTTGTGCTTTGCATTTCTGTTCTTTCGATGGAAACTTGTTTCTGTGCTGTACAGTGCGAAATAACACTTTTCAGTTTCCCTGTATTCCTGATTGAGCGAGCGACACACAAGTGATTCCATTTAAAAGTCGTGCTTTGCTTTTCTGTTCTTTCGTTGGAAACTTGTTCCTGTGCTGTACAGTGCGATATATCACTTTTCAGTTTTCCTGTATTCTTAATTGAGCGAGTGACACACATGTGATTTAGTTCACAAAGTAGTCCTTTGCGTTGCTGTTCTTCTGTTGGAAACTTGTTTTTGCGCTGTACATTGTGATATATCACTTTACATTTTTCCTGTTATAATAATTGAACGGGCGACACGTATGTGAATTCGTTTAAAAAGTAGTGCTTTGCTTTTCTGTTCTTTCGTTGGAAACTTGTTCCTGTGCTGTACAGTGCGATATCTCACTTTTCCGTTTTCCTGTATTCCTAATTGAGCGAGTGACACACATGTGATTTAGTTCACAAAGTATTGCTTTGCGTTTATGTTCTTTCTTTGGAAACTTCTTCCTGTTAGGAACACGATAGGCTTAGGGTTAGGGTTAGGGTTAGGGTTAGGGTTAGGGTTAGGGTTAGGGTAGGGTTAGGGTTAGGGTTAGGGTTATATCACTTTTCAGTTTTCCTGTATTCCTAATTGAGCGAGTGACACACATGTGATTTAGTTTAAAAAGTAGTGCTTTGCGTTTATATAATTTTGTTGGAAATTTGTTCCTGTTAGGAACAAGTTAGGGTTAGGGTTAGGGTTAGGGTTAGGATTAGGGTTACGGTTAGGGTTAGGCTTAGGGGTAGGGTTAGGGTTAGGGTTAGGGTTAGGGTTAATGTTAGGGTTAGGGTTAGGGTTAGGGTATGGTTAGGGTTAGTATTAGGGTTAATGTTAGGGTTAGGGTTAGGGTAGGGGGTTAGGGGTAGTGTTAGGGTTATATCACTTTTCAGTTTTCCTCTTATAATAATTGGACGTGCGACACGTATGTGCTTTAGTTTACAAAGTTGTGCTTTGCATTTCTGTTCTTTCGATGGAAACTTTTTTCTGTGTTGTACAGTGCAAAATAACACTTTTCAGTTTTCCTATATTCCTAATTGAGCGAGCGACACACTCGTGATTCCGTTTAAAAGTAGTGCTTTGCTTTTCTGTTCTTTCGTTGGAAACTTGTTCCTGTGCTGTACAGTGCGATATATCACTTTTCAGTTTTCCTGTATTCCTAATTGACCGAGTGACACACATGTGATTTAGTTCACAAAGTATTGCTTTGCGTTTATGTTCTTTCTTTGGAAACTTCTTCCTGTTAGGAACACGATAGGGTTAGGGTTAGGGTTAGGGTTAGGGTTAGGGTTAGGGTTAGGGTTAGGGTAATGTTAGGGTTAGGGTTAGGGTTAGGGTTATATCACTTTTCAGTTTTCCTGTTATAATAATTGAACAGGCGACATGTATGTGAATTAGTTTACAAAGTTGTTCTTTGCATTTCTGTTCTTTCGATAGAAACTTGTTTCTGTGCTGTACAGTGCGAAATAACACTTTTCTGTTTTCCTGTATTCCGAATTGAGGGAGTGACACACATGTGATTTAGTTCACAAAGTAGTGCTTTGCGTTTCTGTTCTTCTGTTGCAAACTTGTTTCTGCGCTGTACATTGTGATATATCACTTTACAGTTTTCCTGCTATAATAATTGAACGGGCGACACGTATGTGATTTCGTTTACAAAGTAGTGCTTTGCTTTTCTGTTCTTTTGTTGGAAACTTGTTCCTGTGCTGTACAATGCGGTATATCACTTTTCAGTTTTCCTGTATTCCTAATTGAGCGAGTGACACATATGTGATTTAGTTCACAAAGTAGTGCTTTGCGTTTCTGTTCTTCTGTTGGAAACTTGTTTCTGCGCTGTACTTTGTGATATATCACTTTACAGTTTTCCTGTTATAATAATTGAACAGGCGACACGTATGTGAATTAGTTTACAAAGTTGTGCTTTGCATTTCTGTTCTTTCGATGGAAACTTGTTTCTGTGCCATACAGTGTGAGATAACACTTTTCAGTTTTCCTGTATTCCTAATTGAGCGAGCGACACACATGTGATTTCGTTTAAAAGTAGTGCTTTCGTTTTCTTTTCTTTCGTTGGAAACTTGTTTCTGTGCTGGACAGTGCGATATGTCACTTTTCAGTTTTCCTGTATTCCTAATTGAGCGAGTGACACACATGTGATTTAGTTTACAAAGTATTGCTTTGCGTTTATGTTCTTTCTTTGGAAATTTCTTCCTGTTAGGAACACGATAGGGTTAGGGTTAGGGTTAGGGTTAGGGTTAGGGTTACGGTTAGCGTTAGGGTTAGGGTTAGGGTTAGGGTAATGTTAGGGTTAGGGTTAGGGTTATATCACTTTTCAGTTTTCCTGTTATAATAATTGAACAGGCGACACGTATGTGAATTAGTTCACAAAGTTGTGCTTTGCATTTCTGTTCTTTCGATGGAAACTTGTTTCTGTGCGTTACAGTGCGAAATAACACTTTTCAGTTTTCCTGTATTCCTGATTGAGCGAGCGACACACACGTGATTCCGTTTAAAAGTCGTGCTTTGCTTTTCTGTTCTTTCGTTGGAAACTTGTTCCTGTGCTGTACAGTGCGATATATCACTTTTCAGTTTTCCTGTATTCTTAATTGAGCGAGTGACACACATGTGATTTAGTTCACAAAGTAGTCCTTTGCGTTGCTGTTCTTCTTTTGGAAACTTGTTTTTGCGCTGTACATTGTGATATATCACTTTACAGTTTTCCTGTTATAATAATTGAACGGGCGACACGTATGTGAATTCGTTTAAAAAGTAGTGCTTTGCTTTTCTGTTCTTTCGTTGGAAACTTGTTCCTGTGCTGTACAGTGCGATATATCACTTTTCAGTTTTCCTGTATTCCTAATTGAGCGAGTGACACACATGTGATTTAGTTCACAAAGTATTGCTTTGCGTTTATGTTCTTTCTTTGGAATCTTCTTCCTGTTAGGAACACGATAGGGTTAGGGTTAGGGTTAGGGTTAGGGTTAGGGTTAGGGTTAGGGTTAGGGTTAGGGTAGGGTTAGGGTTAGGGTTAGGGTTAGGGTTATATCACTTTTCAGTTTTCCTGTATTCCTAATTGAGCGAGTGACACACATGTGATTTAGTTTACAAAGTAGTGCTTTGCGTTTATGTAATTTTGTTGGAAATTTGTTCCTGTTAGGAACAAGTTAGGGTTAGGGTTAGGGTTAGGGTTAGGCTTAGGGTTACGGTTAGGGTTAGGCTTAGGGGTAGGGTTAGGGTTCGGGTTAGGGTTAGGGTTAATGTTAGGGTTAGGGTTAGGGTTAGGGTATAGTTAGGGTTAGTATTAGGGTTAATGTTAGGGTTAGGGTTAGGGTAGGGGGTTAGGGGTAGTGTTAGGGTTATATCACTTTTCAGTTTTCCTCTTATAATAATTGGACGTGCCACACGTATGTGCTTTAGTTCACAAAGTTGTGCTTTGCATTTCTGTTCTTTCGATGGAAACTTTTTTCTGTGCCATACAGTGCAAAATAACACTTTTCAGTTTTCCTATATTCCTAATTGAGCGAGCGACACACTCGTGATTCCGTTTAAAAGTAGTGCTTTGCTTTTCTGTTCTTTCGTTGGAAACTTGTTCCTGTGCTGTACAGTGCGATATATCACTTTTCAGTTTTCCTGTATTCCTAATTGACCGAGTGACACACATGTGATTTAGTTCACAAAGTAGTGCTTTGCGTTTCTGTTCTTCTGTTGGAAACTTGTTTCTGAGCTGTACATTGTGATATATCACTTTACAGTTTTCCTGTTATAATAATTGAACGGGCGACACGTATGTGAATTAGTTTACAAAGTTGTGCTTTGCATTTCTGTTCTTTCGATGGAAACTTGTTTCTGTGCCATACAGTGTGAGATAACACTTTTCAGTTTTCCTGTATTCCTAATTGAGCGAGCGACACACATGTGATTTCGTTTAAAAGTAGTGCTTTCGTTTTCTTTTCTTTCGTTGGAAACTTGTTCCTGTGCTGGACAGTGCGATATGTCACTTTTCAGTTTTCCTGTATTCCTAATTGAGCGAGTGACAAACATGTGATTTAGTTCACAAAGTATTGCTTTGCGTTTATGTTCTTTCTTTGGAAACTTCTTCCTGTTAGGAACACGATAGGGTTAGGGTTAGGGTTAGGGTTAGGGTTAGGGTTAGGGTTAGGGTAGGGTTAGGGTTAGGGTTAGGGTTAGGGTTAGGGTTACGGTTAGGGTTATATCACTTTTCAGTTTTCCTGTATTCCTAATTGAGCGAGTGACACACATGTGATTTAGTTTACAAAGTAGTGCTTTGCGTTTATGTTCTTTCTTTGGAAACTTCTTCCTGTTAGGAACACCATAGGGTTAGGGTTAGGGTTAGGGTTAGGGTTAGGGTTAGGGTTAGGGTTAGGGTAGGGTTAGGGTTAGGGTTAGGGTTAGGGTTATATCACTTTTCAGTTTTCCTGTATTCCTAATTGAGCGAGTGACACACATGTGATTTAGTTTACAAATTAGTGCTTTGCGTTTATGTAATTTTGTTGGAAATTTGTTCCTGTTAGGAACAAGTTAGGGTTAGGGTTAGGGTTAGGGTTAGGCTTAGGGTTACGGTTAGGGTTAGGCTTAGGGGTAGGGTTAGGGTTAGGGTTAGGGTTAATGTTAGGGTTAGGGTTAGGGTAGGGTTAGGATTAGGGTTAGTATTAGGGTTAATGTTAGGGTTAGGGTTAGTGTAGGGGGTTAGGGGTAGTGTTAGGGTTATATCACTTTTCAGTTTTCCTCTTATAATAATTGGACGTGCGACACGTATGTGCTTTAGTTTACAAAGTTGTGCTTTGCATTTCTGTTCTTTCGATGGAAACTTTTTTCTGTGCCGTACAGTGCAAAATAACACTTTTCAGTTTTCCTATATTCCTAATTGAGCGAGCGACACACACGTGATTCCGTTTAAAAGTAGTGCTTTGCTTTTCTGTTCTTTCGTTGGAAACTTGTTCCTGTGCTGTACAGTGCGATATATCACTTTTCAGTTTTCCTGTATTCCTAATTGACCGAGTGACACACATGTGATTTAGTTCACAAAGTAGTGCTTTGCGTTTCTGTTCTTCTGTTGGAAACTTGTTTCTGAGCTGTACATTGTGATATATCACTTTACAGTTTTCCTGTTATAATAATTGAACGGGCGACACGTATGTGAATTAGTTTACAAAGTTGTGCTTTGCATTTCTGTTCTTTCGATGGAAACTTGTTTCTGTGCCATACAGTGTGAGATAACACTTTTCAGTTTTCCTGTATTCCTAATTGAGCGAGCGACACACATGTGATTTCGTTTAAAAGTAGTGCTTTCGTTTTCTTTTCTTTCGTTGGAAACTTGTTCCTGTGCTGGACAGTGCGATATGTCACTTTTCAGTTTTCCTGTATTCCTAATTGAGCGAGTGACACACATGTGATTTAGTTCACAAAGTATTGCTTTGCGTTTATGTTCTTTCTTTGGAAACTTCTTCCTGTTAGGAACACGATAGGGTTAGGGTTAGGGTTAGGGTTAGGGTTAGGGTTAGGGTTAGGGTAGGGTTAGGGTTAGGGTTAGGGTTAGGGTTAGGGTTACGGTTAGGGTTATATCACTTTTCAGTTTTCCTGTATTCCTAATTGAGCGAGTGACACACATGTGATTTAGTTTACAAAGTAGTGCTTTGCGTTTATGTTCTTTCTTTGGAAACTTCTTCCTGTTAGGAACACCATAGGGTTAGGGTTAGGGTTAGGGTTAGGGTTAGGGTTAGGGTTAGGGTTAGGGTTAGGGTAGGGTTAGGGTTAGGGTTAGGGTTAGGGTTATATCACTTTTCAGTTTTCCTGTATTCCTAATTGAGCGAGTGACACACATGTGATTTAGTTTACAAAGTAGTGCTTTGCGTTTATGTAATTTTGTTGGAAATTTGTTCCTGTTAGGAACAAGTTAGGGTTAGGGTTAGGGTTAGGGTTAGGCTTAGGGTTACGGTTAGGGTTAGGCTTAGGGGTAGGGTTAGGGTTAGGGTTAGGGTTAATGTTAGGGTTAGGGTTAGGGTAAGGTTAGGATTAGGGTTAGTATTAGGGTTAATGTTAGGGTTAGGGTTAGTGTAGGGGGTTAGGGGTAGTGTTAGGGTTATATCACTTTTCAGTTTTCCTCTTATAATAATTGGACGTGCGACACGTATGTGCTTTAGTTTACAAAGTTGTGCTTTGCATTTCTGTTCTTTCGATGGAAACTTTTTTCTGTGCCGTACAGTGCAAAATAACACTTTTCAGTTTTCCTATATTCCTAATTGAGCGAGCGACACACACGTGATTCCGTTTAAAAGTAGTGCTTTGCTTTTCTGTTCTTTCGTTGGAAACTTGTTCCTGTGCTGTACAGTGCGATATATCACTTTTCAGTTTTCCTGTATTCCTAATTGACCGAGTGACACACATGTGATTTAGTTCACAAAGTAGTGCTTTGCGTTTCTGTTCTTCTGTTGGAAACTTGTTTCTGAGCTGTACATTGTGATATATCACTTTACAGTTTTCCTGTTATAATAATTGAACGGGCGACACGTATGTGAATTAGTTTACAAAGTTGTGCTTTGCATTTCTGTTCTTTCGATGGAAACTTGTTTCTGTGCCATACAGTGTGAGATAACACTTTTCAGTTTTCCTGTATTCCTAATTGAGCGAGCGACACACATGTGATTTCGTTTAAAAGTAGTGCTTTCGTTTTCTTTTCTTTCGTTGGAAACTTGTTCCTGTGCTGGACAGTGCGATATGTCACTTTTCAGTTTTCCTGTATTCCTAATTGAGCGAGTGACACACATGTGATTTAGTTTACAAATTAGTGCTTTGCGTTTATGTAATTTTGTTGGAAATTTGTTCCTGTTAGGAACAAGTTAGGGTTAGGGTTAGGGTTAGGGTTAGGCTTAGGGTTACGGTTAGGGTTAGGCTTAGGGGTAGGGTTAGGGTTAGGGTTAGGGTTAATGTTAGGGTTAGGGTTAGGGTAGGGTTAGGATTAGGGTTAGTATTAGGGTTAATGTTAGGGTTAGGGTTAGTGTAGGGGGTTAGGGGTAGTGTTAGGGTTATATCACTTTTCAGTTTTCCTCTTATAATAATTGGACGTGCGACACGTATGTGCTTTAGTTTACAAAGTTGTGCTTTGCATTTCTGTTCTTTCGATGGAAACTTTTTTCTGTGCCGTACAGTGCAAAATAACACTTTTCAGTTTTCCTATATTCCTAATTGAGCGAGCGACACACACGTGATTCCGTTTAAAAGTAGTGCTTTGCTTTTCTGTTCTTTCGTTGGAAACTTGTTCCTGTGCTGTACAGTGCGATATATCACTTTTCAGTTTTCCTGTATTCCTAATTGACCGAGTGACACACATGTGATTTAGTTCACAAAGTAGTGCTTTGCGTTTCTGTTCTTCTGTTGGAAACTTGTTTCTGAGCTGTACATTGTGATATATCACTTTACAGTTTTCCTGTTATAATAATTGAACAGGCGACACGTATGTGAATTAGTTTACAAGGTTGTGCTTTGCATTTCTGTTCTTTCGATGGAAACTTGTTTCTGTGCCATACAGTGTGAGATAACACTTTTCAGTTTTCCTGTATTCCTAATTGAGCGAGCGACACACATGTGATTTCGTTTAAAAGTAGTGCTTTCGTTTTCTTTTCTTTCGTTGGAAACTTGTTCCTGTGCTGGACAGTGCGATATGTCACTTTTCAGTTTTCCTGTATTCCTAATTGAGCGAGTGACACACATGTGATTTAGTTCACAAAGTATTGCTTTGCGTTTATGTTTTTTCTTTGGAAACTTCTTCCTGTTAGGAACACGATAGGGTTAGGGTTAAGGTTAGGGTTAGGATTAGGGTTAGGGTAGGGTTAGGGTTAGGGTTAGGGTTAGGGTTAGGGTAATGTTAGGGTTAGGGTTAGGGTTAGGGTTATATCACTTTTCAGTTTTCCTGTTATAATAATTGAACAGGCGACACGTATGTGAATTAGTTTACAAAGTTGTGCATTGCATTTCTGTTCTTTCGATAGAAACTTGTTTCTGTGCTGTACAGTGCGAAATAACACTTTTCTGTTTTCCTGTATTCCGAATTGAGCGAGTGACACACATGTGATTTAGTTCACAAAGTAGTGTGATGCGTTTCTGTTCTTCTGTTGGAAACTTGTTTCTGCGCTGTACATTGTGATATATCACTTTACAGTTTTCCTGCTATAATAATTGAACGGGCGACACGTATGTGATTTCGTTTACAAAGTAGTTCTTTGCTTTTCTGTTCTTTTGTTGGAAACTTATTCCTGTGCTGTACAATGCGATATATCACTTTTCAGTTTTCCTGTATTCCTAATTGAGCGAGTGACACATATGTGATTTAGTTCACAAAGTAGTGCTTTGCGTTTCTGTTCTTCTGTTGGAAACTTGTTTCTGCGCTGTACTTTGTGATATATCACTTTACAGTTTTCCTGTTATAATAATTGATCAGGCGACACGTATGTGAATTAGTTTACAAAGTTGTGCTTTGCATTTCTGTTCTTTCGATGGAAACTTGTTTCTGTGCCATACAGTGTGAGATAACACTTTTCCGTTTTCCTGTATTCCTAATTGAGCGAGCGACACACATGTGATTTCGTTTAAAAGTAGTGCTTTCGTTTTCTTTTCTTTCGTTGGAAACTTGTTCCTGTGCTGGACAGTGCGATATGTCACTTTTCAGTTTTCCTGTATTCCTAATTGAGCGAGTGACACACATGTGATTTAGTTTACAAAGTATTGCTTTGCGTTTATGTTTTTTCTTTGGAAACTTCTTCCTGTTAGGAACACGATAGGGTTAGGGTTAAGGTTAGGGTTAGGATTAGGGTTAGGGTAGGGTTAGGGTTAGGGTTAGGGTTAGGGTTAGGGTTAGGGTAATGTTAGGGTTAGGGTTAGGGTTAGGGTTATATCACTTTTCAGTTTTCCTGTTATAATAATTGAACAGGCGACACGTATGTGAATTAGTTTACAAAGTTGTGCATTGCATTTCTGTTCTTTCGATAGAAACTTGTTTCTGTGCTGTACAGTGCGAAATAACACTTTTCTGTTTTCCTGTATTCCGAATTGAGCGAGTGACACACATGTGATTTAGTTCACAAAGTAGTGTGATGCGTTTCTGTTCTTCTGTTGGAAACTTGTTTCTGCGCTGTACATTGTGATATATCACTTTACAGTTTTCCTGCTATAATAATTGAACGGGCGACACGTATGTGATTTCGTTTACAAAGTAGTTCTTTGCTTTTCTGTTCTTTTGTTGGAAACTTATTCCTGTGCTGTACAATGCGATATATCACTTTTCAGTTTTCCTGTATTCCTAATTGAGCGAGTGACACATATGTGATTTAGTTCACAAAGTAGTGCTTTGCGTTTCTGTTCTTCTGTTGGAAACTTGTTTCTGCGCTGTACTTTGTGATATATCACTTTACAGTTTTCCTGTTATAATAATTGAACAGGCGACACGTATGTGAATTAGTTTACAAAGTTGTGCTTTGCATTTCTGTTCTTTCGATGGAAACTTGTTTCTGTGCCATACAGTGTGAGATAACACTTTTCAGTTTTCCTGTATTCCTAATTGAGCGAGCGACACACATGTGATTTCGTTTAAAAGTAGTGCTTTCGTTTTCTTTTCTTTCGTTGGAAACTTGTTTCTGTGCTGGACAGTGCGATATGTCACTTTTCAGTTTTCCTGTATTCCTAATTGAGCGAGTGACACACATGTGATTTAGTTTACAAAGTATTGCTTTGCGTTTATGTTCTTTCTTTGGAAATTTCTTCCTGTTAGGAACACGATAGGGTTAGGGTTAGGGTTAGGGTTAGGGTTAGGGTTACGGTTAGGGTTAGGGTTAGGGTTAGGGTTAGGGTTAGGGTAATGTTAGGGTTAGGGTTAGGGTTGGGTTATATCACTTTTCAGTTTTCCTGTTATAATAATTGAACAGGCGACACGTATGTGAATTAGTTCACAAAGTTGTGCTTTGCATTTCTGTTCTTTCGATGGAAACTTGTTTCTGTGCTGTACAGTGCGAAATAACACTTTTCAGTTTCCCTGTATTCCTGATTGAGCGAGCGACACACAAGTGATTCCATTTAAAAGTCGTGCTTTGCTTTTCTGTTCTTTCGTTGGAAACTTGTTCCTGTGCTGTACAGTGCGATATATCACTTTTCAGTTTTCCTGTATTCTTAATTGAGCGAGTGACACACATGTGATTTAGTTCACAAAGTAGTCCTTTGCGTTGCTGTTCTTCTGTTGGAAACTTGTTTTTGCGCTGTACATTGTGATATATCACTTTACAGTTTTCCTGTTATAATAATTGAACGGGCGACACGTATGTGAATTCGTTTAAAAAGTAGTGCTTTGCTTTTCTGTTCTTTCGTTGGAAACTTGTTCCTGTGCTGTACAGTGCGATATCTCACTTTTCCGTTTTCCTGTATTCCTAATTGAGCGAGTGACACACATGTGATTTAGTTCACAAAGTATTGCTTTGCGTTTATGTTCTTTCTTTGGAAACTTCTTCCTGTTAGGAACACGATAGGCTTAGGGTTAGGGTTAGGGTTAGGGTTAGGGTTAGGGTTAGGGTTAGGGTAGGGTTAGGGTTAGGGTTAGGGTTATATCACTTTTCAGTTTTCCTGTATTCCTAATTGAGCGAGTGACACACATGTGATTTAGTTTAAAAAGTAGTGCTTTGCGTTTATATAATTTTGTTGGAAATTTGTTCCTGTTAGGAACAAGTTAGGGTTAGGGTTAGGGTTAGGGTTAGGATTAGGGTTACGGTTAGGGTTAGGCTTAGGGGTAGGGTTAGGGTTAGGGTTAGGGTTAGGGTTAATGTTAGGGTTAGGGTTAGGGTTAGGGTATGGTTAGGGTTAGTATTAGGGTTAATGTTAGGGTTAGGGTTAGGGTAGGGGGTTAGGGGTAGTGTTAGGGTTATATCACTTTTCAGTTTTCCTCTTATAATAATTGGACGTGCGACACGTATGTGCTTTAGTTTACAAAGTTGTGCTTTGCATTTCTGTTCTTTCGATGGAAACTTTTTTCTGTGTCGTACAGTGCAAAATAACACTTTTCAGTTTTCCTATATTCCTAATTGAGCGAGCGACACACTCGTGATTCCGTTTAAAAGTAGTGCTTTGCTTTTCTGTTCTTTCGTTGGAAACTTGTTCCTGTGCTGTACAGTGCGATATATCACTTTTCAGTTTTCCTGTATTCCTAATTGACCGAGTGACACACATGTGATTTAGTTCACAAAGTATTGCTTTGCGTTTATGTTCTTTCTTTGGAAACTTCTTCCTGTTAGGAACACGATAGGGTTAGGGTTAGGGTTAGGGTTAGGGTTAGGGTTAGGGTAGGGTTAGGGTTAGGGTTAGGGTTAGGGTAATGTTAGGGTTAGGGTTAGGGTTAGGGTTATATCACTTTTCAGTTTTCCTGTTATAATAATTGAACAGGCGACATGTATGTGAATTAGTTTACAAAGTTGTTCTTTGCATTTCTGTTCTTTCGATAGAAACTTGTTTCTGTGCTGTACAGTGCGAAATAACACTTTTCTGTTTTCCTGTATTCCGAATTGAGGGAGTGACACACATGTGATTTAGTTCACAAAGTAGTGCTTTGCGTTTCTGTTCTTCTGTTGCAAACTTGTTTCTGCGCTGTACATTGTGATATATCACTTTACAGTTTTCCTGCTATAATAATTGAACGGGCGACACGTATGTGATTTCGTTTACAAAGTAGTGCTTTGCTTTTCTGTTCTTTTGTTGGAAACTTGTTCCTGTGCTGTACAATGCGGTATATCACTTTTCAGTTTTCCTGTATTCCTAATTGAGCGAGTGACACATATGTGATTTAGTTCACAAAGTAGTGCTTTGCGTTTCTGTTCTTCTGTTGGAAACTTGTTTCTGCGCTGTACTTTGTGATATATCACTTTACAGTTTTCCTGTTATAATAATTGAACAGGCGACACGTATGTGAATTAGTTTACAAAGTTGTGCTTTGCATTTCTGTTCTTTCGATGGAAACTTGTTTCTGTGCCATACAGTGTGAGATAACACTTTTCAGTTTTCCTGTATTCCTAATTGAGCGAGCGACACACATGTGATTTCGTTTAAAAGTAGTGCTTTCGTTTTCTTTTCTTTCGTTGGAAACTTGTTTCTGTGCTGGACAGTGCGATATGTCACTTTTCAGTTTTCCTGTATTCCTAATTGAGCGAGTGACACACATGTGATTTAGTTTACAAAGTATTGCTTTGCGTTTATGTTCTTTCTTTGGAAATTTCTTCCTGTTAGGAACACGATAGGGTTAGGGTTAGGGTTAGGGTTAGGGTTAGGGTTACGGTTAGCGTTAGGGTTAGGGTTAGGGTTAGGGTAATGTTAGGGTTAGGGTTAGGGTTATATCACTTTTCAGTTTTCCTGTTATAATAATTGAACAGGCGACACGTATGTGAATTAGTTCACAAAGTTGTGCTTTGCATTTCTGTTCTTTCGATGGAAACTTGTTTCTGTGCGTTACAGTGCGAAATAACACTTTTCAGTTTTCCTGTATTCCTGATTGAGCGAGCGACACACACGTGATTCCGTTTAAAAGTCGTGCTTTGCTTTTCTGTTCTTTCGTTGGAAACTTGTTCCTGTGCTGTACAGTGCGATATATCACTTTTCAGTTTTCCTGTATTCTTAATTGAGCGAGTGACACACATGTGATTTAGTTCACAAAGTAGTCCTTTGCGTTGCTGTTCTTCTTTTGGAAACTTGTTTTTGCGCTGTACATTGTGATATATCACTTTACAGTTTTCCTGTTATAATAATTGAACGGGCGACACGTATGTGAATTCGTTTAAAAAGTAGTGCTTTGCTTTTCTGTTCTTTCGTTGGAAACTTGTTCCTGTGCTGTACAGTGCGATATATCACTTTTCAGTTTTCCTGTATTCCTAATTGAGCGAGTGACACACATGTGATTTAGTTCACAAAGTATTGCTTTGCGTTTATGTTCTTTCTTTGGAATCTTCTTCCTGTTAGGAACACGATAGGGTTAGGGTTAGGGTTAGGGTTAGGGTTAGGGTTAGGGTTAGGGTTAGGGTAGGGTTAGGGTTAGGGTTAGGGTTAGGGTTATATCACTTTTCAGTTTTCCTGTATTCCTAATTGAGCGAGTGACACACATGTGATTTAGTTTACAAAGTAGTGCTTTGCGTTTATGTAATTTTGTTGGAAATTTGTTCCTGTTAGGAACAAGTTAGGGTTAGGGTTAGGGTTAGGGTTAGGCTTAGGGTTACGGTTAGGGTTAGGCTTAGGGGTAGGGTTAGGGTTCGGGTTAGGGTTAGGGTTAATGTTAGGGTTAGGGTTAGGGTTAGGGTATAGTTAGGGTTAGTATTAGGGTTAATGTTAGGGTTAGGGTTAGGGTAGGGGGTTAGGGGTAGTGTTAGGGTTATATCACTTTTCAGTTTTCCTCTTATAATAATTGGACGTGCCACACGTATGTGCTTTAGTTTACAAAGTTGTGCTTTGCATTTCTGTTCTTTCGATGGAAACTTTTTTCTGTGCCATACAGTGCAAAATAACACTTTTCAGTTTTCCTATATTCCTAATTGAGCGAGCGACACACTCGTGATTCCGTTTAAAAGTAGTGCTTTGCTTTTCTGTTCTTTCGTTGGAAACTTGTTCCTGTGCTGTACAGTGCGATATATCACTTTTCAGTTTTCCTGTATTCCTAATTGACCGAGTGACACACATGTGATTTAGTTCACAAAGTAGTGCTTTGCGTTTCTGTTCTTCTGTTGGAAACTTGTTTCTGAGCTGTACATTGTGATATATCACTTTACAGTTTTCCTGTTATAATAATTGAACGGGCGACACGTATGTGAATTAGTTTACAAAGTTGTGCTTTGCATTTCTGTTCTTTAGATGGAAACTTGTTTCTGTGCCATACAGTGTGAGATAACACTTTTCAGTTTTCCTGTATTCCTAATTGAGCGAGCGACACACATGTGATTTCGTTTAAAAGTAGTGCTTTCGTTTTCTTTTCTTTCGTTGGAAACTTGTTCCTGTGCTGGACAGTGCGATATGTCACTTTTCAGTTTTCCTGTATTCCTAATTGAGCGAGTGACACACATGTGATTTAGTTCACAAAGTATTGCTTTGCGTTTATGTTCTTTCTTTGGAAACTTCTTCCTGTTAGGAACACGATAGGGTTAGGGTTAGGGTTAGGGTTAGGGTTAGGGTTAGGGTTAGGGTAGGGTTAGGGTTAGGGTTAGGGTTAGGGTTAGGGTTACGGTTAGGGTTATATCACTTTTCAGTTTTCCTGTATTCCTAATTGAGCGAGTGACACACATGTGATTTAGTTTACAAAGTAGTGCTTTGCGTTTATGTTCTTTCTTTGGAAACTTCTTCCTGTTAGGAACACCATAGGGTTAGGGTTAGGGTTAGGGTTAGGGTTAGGGTTAGGGTTAGGGTTAGGGTAGGGTTAGGGTTAGGGTTAGGGTTAGGGTTATATCACTTTTCAGTTTTCCTGTATTCCTAATTGAGCGAGTGACACACATGTGATTTAGTTTACAAATTAGTGCTTTGCGTTTATGTAATTTTGTTGGAAATTTGTTCCTGTTAGGAACAAGTTAGGGTTAGGGTTAGGGTTAGGGTTAGGCTTAGGGTTACGGTTAGGGTTAGGCTTAGGGGTAGGGTTAGGGTTAGGGTTAGGGTTAATGTTAGGGTTAGGGTTAGGGTAGGGTTAGGATTAGGGTTAGTATTAGGGTTAATGTTAGGGTTAGGGTTAGTGTAGGGGGTTAGGGGTAGTGTTAGGGTTATATCACTTTTCAGTTTTCCTCTTATAATAATTGGACGTGCGACACGTATGTGCTTTAGTTTACAAAGTTGTGCTTTGCATTTCTGTTCTTTCGATGGAAACTTTTTTCTGTGCCGTACAGTGCAAAATAACACTTTTCAGTTTTCCTATATTCCTAATTGAGCGAGCGACACACACGTGATTCCGTTTAAAAGTAGTGCTTTGCTTTTCTGTTCTTTCGTTGGAAACTTGTTCCTGTGCTGTACAGTGCGATATATCACTTTTCAGTTTTCCTGTATTCCTAATTGACCGAGTGACACACATGTGATTTAGTTCACAAAGTAGTGCTTTGCGTTTCTGTTCTTCTGTTGGAAACTTGTTTCTGAGCTGTACATTGTGATATATCACTTTACAGTTTTCCTGTTATAATAATTGAACGGGCGACACGTATGTGAATTAGTTTACAAAGTTGTGCTTTGCATTTCTGTTCTTTCGATGGAAACTTGTTTCTGTGCCATACAGTGTGAGATAACACTTTTCAGTTTTCCTGTATTCCTAATTGAGCGAGCGACACACATGTGATTTCGTTTAAAAGTAGTGCTTTCGTTTTCTTTTCTTTCGTTGGAAACTTGTTCCTGTGCTGGACAGTGCGATATGTCACTTTTCAGTTTTCCTGTATTCCTAATTGAGCGAGTGACACACATGTGATTTAGTTCACAAAGTATTGCTTTGCGTTTATGTTCTTTCTTTGGAAACTTCTTCCTGTTAGGAACACGATAGGGTTAGGGTTAGGGTTAGGGTTAGGGTTAGGGTTAGGGTTAGGGTAGGGTTAGGGTTAGGGTTAGGGTTAGGGTTAGGGTTACGGTTAGGGTTATATCACTTTTCAGTTTTCCTGTATTCCTAATTGAGCGAGTGACACACATGTGATTTAGTTTACAAAGTAGTGCTTTGCGTTTATGTTCTTTCTTTGGAAACTTCTTCCTGTTAGGAACACCATAGGGTTAGGGTTAGGGTTAGGGTTAGGGTTAGGGTTAGGGTTAGGGTTAGGGTTAGGGTTAGGGTAGGGTTAGGGTTAGGGTTAGGGTTAGGGTTATATCACTTTTCAGTTTTCCTGTATTCCTAATTGAGCGAGTGACACACATGTGATTTAGTTTACAAAGTAGTGCTTTGCGTTTATGTAATTTTGTTGGAAATTTGTTCCTGTTAGGAACAAGTTAGGGTTAGGGTTAGGGTTAGGGTTAGGCTTAGGGTTACGGTTAGGGTTAGGCTTAGGGGTAGGGTTAGGGTTAGGGTTAGGGTTAATGTTAGGGTTAGGGTTAGGGTAAGGTTAGGATTAGGGTTAGTATTAGGGTTAATGTTAGGGTTAGGGTTAGTGTAGGGGGTTAGGGGTAGTGTTAGGGTTATATCACTTTTCAGTTTTCCTCTTATAATAATTGGACGTGCGACACGTATGTGCTTTAGTTTACAAAGTTGTGCTTTGCATTTCTGTTCTTTCGATGGAAACTTTTTTCTGTGCCGTACAGTGCAAAATAACACTTTTCAGTTTTCCTATATTCCTAATTGAGCGAGCGACACACACGTGATTCCGTTTAAAAGTAGTGCTTTGCTTTTCTGTTCTTTCGTTGGAAACTTGTTCCTGTGCTGTACAGTGCGATATATCACTTTTCAGTTTTCCTGTATTCCTAATTGACCGAGTGACACACATGTGATTTAGTTCACAAAGTAGTGCTTTGCGTTTCTGTTCTTCTGTTGGAAACTTGTTTCTGAGCTGTACATTGTGATATATCACTTTACAGTTTTCCTGTTATAATAATTGAACGGGCGACACGTATGTGAATTAGTTTACAAAGTTGTGCTTTGCATTTCTGTTCTTTCGATGGAAACTTGTTTCTGTGCCATACAGTGTGAGATAACACTTTTCAGTTTTCCTGTATTCCTAATTGAGCGAGCGACACACATGTGATTTCGTTTAAAAGTAGTGCTTTCGTTTTCTTTTCTTTCGTTGGAAACTTGTTCCTGTGCTGGACAGTGCGATATGTCACTTTTCAGTTTTCCTGTATTCCTAATTGAGCGAGTGACACACATGTGATTTAGTTTACAAATTAGTGCTTTGCGTTTATGTAATTTTGTTGGAAATTTGTTCCTGTTAGGAACAAGTTAGGGTTAGGGTTAGGGTTAGGGTTAGGCTTAGGGTTACGGTTAGGGTTAGGCTTAGGGGTAGGGTTAGGGTTAGGGTTAGGGTTAATGTTAGGGTTAGGGTTAGGGTAGGGTTAGGATTAGGGTTAGTATTAGGGTTAATGTTAGGGTTAGGGTTAGTGTAGGGGGTTAGGGGTAGTGTTAGGGTTATATCACTTTTCAGTTTTCCTCTTATAATAATTGGACGTGCGACACGTATGTGCTTTAGTTTACAAAGTTGTGCTTTGCATTTCTGTTCTTTCGATGGAAACTTTTTTCTGTGCCGTACAGTGCAAAATAACACTTTTCAGTTTTCCTATATTCCTAATTGAGCGAGCGACACACACGTGATTCCGTTTAAAAGTAGTGCTTTGCTTTTCTGTTCTTTCGTTGGAAACTTGTTCCTGTGCTGTACAGTGCGATATATCACTTTTCAGTTTTCCTGTATTCCTAATTGACCGAGTGACACACATGTGATTTAGTTCACAAAGTAGTGCTTTGCGTTTCTGTTCTTCTGTTGGAAACTTGTTTCTGAGCTGTACATTGTGATATATCACTTTACAGTTTTCCTGTTATAATAATTGAACGGGCGACACGTATGTGAATTAGTTTACAAAGTTGTGCTTTGCATTTCTGTTCTTTCGATGGAAACTTGTTTCTGTGCCATACAGTGTGAGATAACACTTTTCAGTTTTCCTGTATTCCTAATTGAGCGAGCGACACACATGTGATTTCGTTTAAAAGTAGTGCTTTCGTTTTCTTTTCTTTCGTTGGAAACTTGTTCCTGTGCTGGACAGTGCGATATGTCACTTTTCAGTTTTCCTGTATTCCTAATTGAGCGAGTGACACACATGTGATTTAGTTCACAAAGTATTGCTTTGCGTTTATGTTCTTTCTTTGGAAACTTCTTCCTGTTAGGAACACGATAGGGTTAGGGTTAGGGTTAGGGTTAGGGTTAGGGTTAGGGTTAGGGTAGGGTTAGGGTTAGGGTTAGGGTTAGGGTTAGGGTTACGGTTAGGGTTATATCACTTTTCAGTTTTCCTGTATTCCTAATTGAGCGAGTGACACACATGTGATTTAGTTCACAAAGTAGTGCTTTGCGTTTATGTTCTTTCTTTGGAAACTTCTTCCTGTTAGGAACACCATAGGGTTAGGGTTAGGGTTAGGGTTAGGGTTAGGGTTAGGGTTAGGGTTAGGGTAGGGTTAGGGTTAGGGTTAGGGTTAGGGTTATATCACTTTTCAGTTTTCCTGTATTCCTAATTGAGCGAGTGACACACATGTGATTTAGTTTACAAAGTAGTGCTTTGCGTTTATGTAATTTTGTTGGAAATTTGTTCCTGTTAGGAACAAGTTAGGGTTAGGGTTAGGGTTAGGGTTAGGCTTAGGGTTACGGTTAGGGTTAGGCTTAGGGGTAGGGTTAGGGTTAGGGTTAGGGTTAATGTTAGGGTTAGGGTTAGGGTAGGGTTAGGATTAGGGTTAGTATTAGGGTTAATGTTAGGGTTAGGGTTAGTGTAGGGGGTTAGGGGTAGTGTTAGGGTTATATCACTTTTCAGTTTTCCTCTTATAATAATTGGACGTGCGACACGTATGTGCTTTAGTTTACAAAGTTGTGCTTTGCATTTCTGTTCTTTCGATGGAAACTTTTTTCTGTGCCGTACAGTGCAAAATAACACTTTTCAGTTTTCCTATATTCCTAATTGAGCGAGCGACACACACGTGATTCCGTTTAAAAGTAGTGCTTTGCTTTTCTGTTCTTTCGTTGGAAACTTGTTCCTGTGCTGTACAGTGCGATATATCACTTTTCAGTTTTCCTGTATTCCTAATTGACCGAGTGACACACATGTGATTTAGTTCACAAAGTAGTGCTTTGCGTTTCTGTTCTTCTGTTGGAAACTTGTTTCTGAGCTGTACATTGTGATATATCACTTTACAGTTTTCCTGTTATAATAATTGAACGGGCGACACGTATGTGAATTAGTTTACAAAGTTGTGCTTTGCATTTCTGTTCTTTCGATGGAAACTTGTTTCTGTGCCATACAGTGTGAGATAACACTTTTCAGTTTTCCTGTATTCCTAATTGAGCGAGCGAAACACATGTGATTTAGTTTACAAAGTATTGCTTTGCGTTTATGTTCTTTCTTTGGAAATTTCTTCCTGTTAGGAACACGATAGGGTTAGGGTTAGGGTTAGGGTTAGGGTTAGGGTTAGGGTTACGGTTAGGGTTAGGGTTAGGGTTAGGGTTAGGGTAATTGTAGGGTTAGGGTTAGGGTTATATCACTTTTCAGTTTTTCTGTTATAATAATTGAACAGGCGACACGTATGTGAATTAGTTTACAAAGTTGTGCTTTGCATTTCTGTTCTTTCGATGGAAACTTGTTTCTGTGCTGTACAGTGCGAAATAACACTTTTCACTTTTCCTGTATTCCTAATTGAGCGAGCGACACACACGTGATTCCGTTTAATTGTCGTGCTTTGCTTTTCTGTTCTTTCGTTGGAAACTTGTTCCTGTGCTGTACAGTGCGATATATCACTTTTCAGTTTTCCTGTATTCTTAATTGAGCGAGTGACACACATGTGATTTAGTTCACAAAGTAGTCCTTTACGTTGCTGTTCTTCTGTTGGAAACTTGTTTTTGCGCTGTACATTGTGATATATCACTTTACAGTTTTCCTGTTATAATAATTGAACGGGCGACACGTATGTGAATTCGTTTAAAAAGTAGTGCTTTGCTTTTCTGTTCTTTCGTTGGAAACTTGTTCCTGTGCTGTACAGTGCGATATATCACTTTTCAGTTTTCCTGTATTCCTAATTGAGCGAGTGACACACATGTGATTTAGTTCACAAAGTATTGCTTTGCGTTTATGTTCTTTCTTTGGAAACTTCTTCCTGTTAGGAATACGATAGGGTTAGGGTTAGGGTTAGGGTTAGGGTTAGGGTTAGGGTTAGGGTAGGGTTAGGGTTAGGGTTAGGGTTAGGGTTAGGGTTAGGTTTGGGTTAGGGTTAGGGTTATATCACTTTTCAGTTTTCCTGTATTCCTAATTGAGCGAGTGACACACATGTGATTTAGTTTACAAAGTAGTGCTTTGCGTTTATGTAATTTTGTTGGAAATTTGTTCCTGTTAGGAACAAGTTAGGGTTAGGGTTAGGGTTAGGGTTAGGCTTAGGGTTACGGTTAGGGTTAGGCTTAGGGGTAGGGTTAGGGTTAGGATAAGGGTTAGGGTTAATGTTAGGGTTAGGGTTAGGGTTAGGGTAGGGTTAGGGTTAGGGGTTGTATTAGGGTTAATGTTAGGGTTAGGGTTAGGGTTAGGGTAGGGGGTTAGGGTTAGTGTTAGCGTTATATCACTTTTCAGTTTTCCTCTTATAATAATTGGACGTGCGACACGTATGTGCTTTAGTTTACAAAGTTGTGCTTTGCATTTCTGTTCTTTCGATGGAAACTTGTTTCTGTGCCATACAGTGTGAGATAACACTTTTCAGTTTTCCTGTATTCCTAATTGAGCGAGCGACACACATGTGATTTCGTTTAAAAGTAGTGCTTTCGTTTTCTTTTCTTTCGTTGCAAACTTGTTCCTGTGCTGGACAGTGCGATATGTCACTTTTCAGTTTTCCTGTATTCCTAATTGAGCGAGTGACACACATGTGATTTAGTTTACAAAGTATTGCTTTGCGTTTATGTTCTTTCTTTGGAAATTTCTTCCTGTTAGGAACACGATAGGGTTAGGGTTAGGGTTAGGGTTACGGTTAGGGTTAGGGTAATGATAGGGTTAGGGTTAGTTTAGGGTTAGGGTTAGGGTTAGGGTAGGGTTAGGGTTAGGGTTAGGGTTAGGGTTAGGGTTAGGGTTATATCACTTTTCAGTTTTCCTGTATTCCTAATTGAGTGAGTGACACACATGTGATTTAGTTTACAAAGTAGTGCTTTGCGTTTATGTAATTTTGTTGGAAATTTGTTCCTGTTAGGAACAAGTTAGGGTTAGGGTTAGGGTTAGGGTTAGGCTTAGGGTTACGGTTAGGGTTAGGCTTAGGGGTAGGGTTAGGGTTAGGATAAGGGTTAGGGTTAATGTTAGGGTTAGGGTTAGGGTTAGGGTAGGGTTAGGGTTAGGGGTTGTATTAGGGTTAATGTTAGGGTTAGGGTTAGGGTTAGGGTAGGGGGTTAGGGTTAGTGTTAGCGTTATATCACTTTTCAGTTTTCCTCTTATAATAATTGGACGTGCGACACGTATGTGCTTTAGTTTACAAAGTTGTGCTTTGCATTTCTGTTCTTTCGATGGAAACTTGTTTCTGTGCCATACAGTGTGAGATAACACTTTTCAGTTTTCCTGTATTCCTAATTGAGCGAGCGACACACATGTGATTTCGTTTAAAAGTAGTGCTTTCGTTTTCTTTTCTTTCGTTGCAAACTTGTTCCTGTGCTGGACAGTGCGATATGTCACTTTTCAGTTTTCCTGTATTCCTAATTGAGCGAGTGACACACATGTGATTTAGTTTACAAAGTATTGCTTTGCGTTTATGTTCTTTCTTTGGAAATTTCTTCCTGTTAGGAACACGATAGGGTTAGGGTTAGGGTTAGGGTTACGGTTAGGGTTAGGGTAATGATAGGGTTAGGGTTAGTTTAGGGTTAGGGTTAGGGTTAGGGTAGGGTTAGGGTTAGGGTTAGGGTTAGGGTTAGGGTTAGGGTTATATCACTTTTCAGTTTTCCTGTATTCCTAATTGAGTGAGTGACACACATGTGATTTAGTTTACAAAGTAGTGCTTTGCGTTTATGTAATTTTGTTGGAAATTTGTTCCTGTTAGGAACAAGTTAGGGTTAGGGTTAGGGTTAGGGTTAGGCTTAGGGTTACGGTTAGGGTTAGGCTTAGGGGTAGGGTTAGGGTTAGGGTTAGGGTTAGGGTTAGGGTTAGGTTAGGGTTAGGGTTAGGGTTATATCACTTTTCAGTTTTCCTGTATTCCTAATTGAGCGAGTGACACACATGTGATTTAGTTTACAAAGTAGTGCTTTGGGTTTATGTAATTTTGTTGGAAATTTGTTCCTGTTAGGAACAAGTTAGGGTTAGGGTTAGGCTTAGGGTTACGGTTAGGGTTAGGCTTAGGGGTAGGGTTAGGGTTAGGGTTAGGGTTAATGTTAGGTTTAGGGTTAGGGTTAGGGTAGGGTTAGGGTTAGGGGTTGTATTAGGGTTAATGTTAGGGTTAGGGTTAGGGTTAGGGTAGGGGGTTAGGGTTAGTGTTAGGGTTATATCACTTTTCAGTTTTCCTCTTATAATAATTGGACGTGCGACACGTATGTGCTTTAGTTTACAAAGTTGTGCTTTGCATTTCTGTTCTTTCGATGGAAACTTGTTTCTGTGCCATACAGTGTGAGATAACACTTTTCAGTTTTCCTGTATTCCTAATTGAGCGAGCGACACACATGTGATTTCGTTTAAAAGTAGTGCTTTCGTTTTCTTTACTTTCGTTGCAAACTTGTTCCTGTGCTGTACAGTGCGATATGTCACTTTTCAGTTTTCCTGTATTCCTAATTGAGCGAGTGACACACATGTGATTTAGTTTACAAAGTATTGCTTTGCGTTTATGTTCTTTCTTTGGAAATTTCTTCCTGTTAGGAACACGATAGGGTTAGGGTTAGGGTTAGGGTTACGGTTAGGGTTAGGGTAATGATAGGGTTAGGGTTAGGGTTAGGGTTATATCACTTTTCAGTTTTCCTGTTATAATAATTGAACAGGCGACACGTATGTGAATTAGTTTACAAAGTTGTGCTTTGCTTTTCTGTTAGTTCGATGGAAACTTGTTTCTGTGCCATACAGTGTGAGATAACACTTTTCAGTTTTCCTGTATTCCTAATTGAGCGAGCGACACACACGTGATTCCGTTTAATTGTCGTGCTTTGCTTTTCTGTTCTTTCGTTGGAAACTTGTTCCTGTGCTGTACAGTGCGATATATCACTTTTCAGTTTTCCTGTATTCTTAATTGAGCGAGTGACACATATGTGATTTAGTTCACAAAGTAGTCCTTTGCGTTGCTGTTCTTCTGTTGGAAACTTGTTTTTGCGCTGTACATTGTGATATATCACTTTACAGTTTTCCTGTTATAATAATTGAACGGGCTACACGTATGTGAATTCGTTTAAAAAGTAGTGCTTTGCTTTTCTGTTCTTTCGTTGGAAACTTGTTCCTGTGCTGTACAGTGCGATATATCACTTTTCAGTTTTCCTGTATTCCTAATTGAGCGAGTGACACACATGTGATTTAGTTCACAAAGTATTGCTTTGCGTTTATGTTCTTTCTTTGGAAACTTCTTCCTGTTAAGAACACGATAGGGTTAGGGTTAGGGTTAGGGTTAGGGTTAGGGTTAGGGTAGGGTTAGGGTTAGGGTTAGGGTTAGGGTTAGGGTTAGGGTTATATCACTTTTCAGTTTTCCTGTATTTCTAATTGAGCGAGTGACACACATGTGATTTAGTTTACAAAGTAGTGCTTTGCGTTTATGTAATTTTGTTGGAAATTTGTTCCTGTTAGGAACAAGTTAGGGTTAGGGTTAGGGTTAGGGTTAGACTTAGGGTTACGGTTAGGGTTAGACTTAGGGGTAGGGTTAGGGTTAGGCTTAGGGTTAGGGTTAGGGTTAATGTTAGGGTTAGGGTTAGGGTTAGGGTAGGGTTAGGGTTAGTATTAGGGTTAATGTTAGGGTTAGGGTAGGGGGTTAGGGGTAGTGTTAGGGTTATATCACTTTTCAGTTTTCCTCTTATAATAATTGGACGTGCGACACGTATGTGCTTTAGTTTACAAAGCTGTGCTTTGCATTTCTGTTCTTTCGATGGAAACTTTTTTCTGTGCCGTACAGTGCAAAATAACACTTTTCAGTTTTCCTATATTCCTAATTGAGCGAGCGACACACACGTGATTCCGTTTAAAAGTAGTGCTTTGCTTTTCTGTTCTTTCGTTGGAAACTTGTTCCTGTGCTGTACAGTGCGATATATCACTTTTCAGTTTTCCTGTATTCCTAATTGACCGAGTGACACACATGTGATTTAGTTCACAAAGTAGTGCTTTGCGTTTCTGTTCTTCTGTTGGAAACTTGTTTCTGTGCTGTACATTGTGATATATCACTTTACAGTTTTCCTGTTATAATAATTGAACGGGCGACACGTATGTGAATTAGTTTACAAAGTTGTGCTTTGCATTTCTGTTCTTTCGATGGAAACTTGTTTCTGTGCCATACAGTGTGAGATAACACTTTTCAGTTTTCCTGTATTCCTAATTGAGCGAGCGACACACATGTGATTTCGTTTAAAAGTAGTGCTTTCGTTTTCTTTTCTTTCGTTGGAAACTTGTTCCTGTGCTGTACAGTGCGATATGTCACTTTTCAGTTTTCCTGTATTTCTAATTGAGCGAGTGACACACATGTGATTTAGTTCACAAAGTAGTCCTTTGCCTTGCTGTTCTTCTGTTGGAAACTTGTTTTTTCGCTGTACATTGTGATATATCACTTTACAGTTTTCCTGTTATAATAATTGAACGGGCGACACGTATGTGAATTCGTTTAAAAAGTAGTGCTTTGCTTTTCTGTTCTTTCATTGGAAACTTGTTCCTGTGCTGTACAGTGCGATATATCACTTTTCAGTTTTCCTGTATTCCTAATTGAGCGAGTGACACACATGTGATTTAGTTCACAAAGTATTGCTTTGCGTTTATGTTCTTTCTTTGGAAACTTCTTCCTGTTAGGAACACGATAGTGTTAGGGTTAGGGTTAGGGTTAGGGTTAGGGTTAGGGTTAGGGTAGGGTTAGGGTTAGGGTTAGGGTTAGGGTTAGGTTAGGGTTAGGGTTAGGGTTATATCACTTTTCAGTTTTCCTATATTCCTAATTGAGCGAGTGACACACATGTGATTAAGTTTACAAAGTAGTGCTTTGTGTTTATGTAATTTTGTTGGAAATTTGTTCCTGTGAGGAACAAGTTAGGGTTAGGTTTAGGGTTAGGGTTAGGCTTAGGGTTACGGTTAGGGTTAGGCTTAGGGGTAGGGTTAGGTTTAGGGTTAGGGTTAATGTTAGGGTTAGGGTTAGGGTTAGGGTAGGGTTAGGGTTAGGGTTAGGGTTAGTATTAGGGTTAATGTTAGGGTTAGGGTTAGGGTAGGGGGTTAGGGTTAGTGTTAGGGTTATATCACTTTTCAGTTTTCCTCTTATAATAATTGGACGTGCGACACGTATGTGCTTTAGTTTACAAAGTTGTGCTTTGCATTTCTGTTCTTTCGATGGAAACTTTTTTCTGTGCCGTACAGTGCAAAATAACACTTTTCAGTTTTCCTATATTCCTAATTGAGCGAGCGACACACACGTGATTCCGTTTAAAAGTAGTGCTTTGCTTTTCTGTTCTTTCATTGGAAACTTGTTCCTGTGCTGTACAGTGCGATATATCACTTTTCAGTTTTCCTGTATTCCTAATTGACCGAGTGACACACATGTGATTTAGTTCACAAAGTAGTGCTTTGCGTTTCTGTTCTTCTGTTGGAAACTTGTTTCTGAGCTGTACATTGTGATATATCACTTTACAGTTTTCCTGTTATAATAATTGAACGGGCGACACGTATGTGAATTAGTTTACAAAGTTGTGCTTTGCATTTCTGTTCTTTCGATGGAAACTTGTTTCTGTGCCATACAGTGTGAGATAACACTTTTCAGTTTTCCTGTATTCCTAATTGAGCGAGCGACACACATGTGATTTCGTTTAAAAGTAGTGCTTTCCTTTTCTTTTCTTTAATTGGAAACTTGTTCCTGTGCTGGACAGTGCGATATGTCACTTTTCAGTTTTCCTGTATTCCTAAATGAGCGAGTGACACACATGTGATTTAGTTTACAAAGTATTGCTTTGCGTTTATGTTCTTTCTTTGGAAATTTCTTCCTGTTAGGAACACGATAGGGTTAGGGTTAGGGTTAGGGTTAGGGTTAGGGTTACGGTTAGGGTTAGGGTTAGGGTTAGGGTTAGGGTAATGTTAGGGTTAGGGTTAGGGTTAGGGTTATATCACTTTTCAGTTTTTCTGTTATAATAATTGAACAGGCGACACGTATGTGAATTAGTTTACAAAGTTGTGCTTTGCATTTCTGTTCTTTCGATGGAAACTTGTTTCTGTGCTGTACAGTGCGAAATAACACTTTTCAGTTTTCCTGTATTCCTAATTGAGCGAGCGACACACACGTGATTCCGTTTAATTGTCGTGCTTTGCTTTTCTGTTCTTTCGTTGGAAACTTGTTCCTGTGCTGTACAGTGCGATATATCACTTTTCAGTTTTCCTGTATTCTTAATTGAGCGAGTGACACACATGTGATTTAGTTCACAAAGTAGTCCTTTATGTTGCTGTTCTTCTGTTGGAAACTTGTTTTTGCGCTGTACATTTTGATATATCACTTTACAGTTTTCCTGTTATAATAATTGAACGGGCGACACGTATGTGAATTCGTTTAAAAAGTAGTGCTTTGCTTTTCTGTTCTTTTGTTGGAAACTTGTTCCTGTGCTGTACAGTGCGATATATCACTTTTCAGTTTTCCTGTATTCCTAACTGAGCGAGTGACACACATGTGATTTAGTTCACAAAGTATTGCTTTGCGTTTATGTTCTTTCTTTGGAAACTTCTTCCTGTTAGGAATACGATAGGGTTAGGGTTAGGGTTAGGGTTAGGGTTAGGGTTAGGGTTAGGGTAGGGTTAGTGTTAGGGTTAGGGTTAGGGTTAGGGTTAGGTTTGGGTTAGGGTTAGGGTTATATCACTTTTCAGTTTTCCTGTATTCCTAATTGAGCGAGTGACACACATGTGATTTAGTTTACAAAGTAGTGCTTTGCGTTTATGTAATTTTGTTGGAAATTTGTTCCTGTTAGGAACAAGTTAGGGTTAGGGTTAGGGTTAGGGTTAGGCTTAGGGTTACGGTTAGGGTTAGGCTTAGGGGTAGGGTTAGGGTTAGGGTTAGGGTTAGGGTTAACGTTAGGGTTAGGGTTAGGGTTAGGGTAGGGTTAGGGTTAGGGGTTGTATTAGGGTTAATGTTAGGGTTAGTGTTAGGGTTATATCACTTTTCAGTTTTCCTCTTATAATAATTGGACGTGCGACACGTATGTGCTTTAGTTTACAAAGTTGTGCTTTGCATTTCTGTTCTTTCGATGGAAACTTGTTTCTGTGCCATACAGTGTGAGATAACACTTTTCAGTTTTCCTGTATTCCTAATTGAGCGAGCGACACACATGTGATTTCGTTTAAAAGTAGTGCTTTCGTTTTCTTTTCTTTCGTTGCAAACTTGTTCCTGTGCTGGACAGTGCGATATGTCACTTTTCAGTTTTCCTGTATTCCTAATTGAGCGAGTGACACACATGTGATTTAGTTTACAAAGTATTGCTTTGCGTTTATGTTCTTTCTTTGGAAATTTCTTCCTGTTAGGAACACGATAGGGTTAGGGTTAGGGTTAGGGTTACGGTTAGGGTTAGGGTAATGATAGGGTTAGGGTTAGGGTTAGGGTTATATCACTTTTCAGTTTTCCTGTTATAATAATTGAACAGGCGACACGTATGTGAATTAGTTTACAAAGTTGTGCTTTGCTTTTCTGTTCTTTCGATGGAAACTTGTTTCTGTGCCATACAGTGTGAGATAACACTTTTCAGTTTTCCTGTATTCCTAATTGAGCGAGCGACACACACGTGATTCCGTTTAAAAGTCGTGCTTTGCTTCTCTGTTCTTTCGTTGGAAACTTGTTCCTGTGCTGTACAGTGCGATATATCACTTTTCAGTTTTCCTGTATTCCTAATTGAGCGAGTGACACACATGTGATTTAATTCACAAAGTATTGCTTTGCGTTTATGTTCTTTCTTTGGAAACTTCTTCCTGTTAGGAACACGATAGGGTTAGGGTTAGGGTTAGGTTAGGGTTAGGGTTAGGGTTAGGGTAGGGTTAGGGTTAGGGTTAGGGTTAGGGTTAGGGTTAGGGTTATATCACTTTTCAGTTTTCCTGTATTCCTAATTGAGGGAGTGACACACATGTGATTTAGTTTACAAAGTAGTGCTTTGCGTTTATGTAATTTGTTGGAAATTTGTTCCTGTTAGGAACAAGTTAGGGTTAGGGTTAGGGTTAGGGTTAGGCTTAGGGTTACGGTTAGGGTTAGGCTTAGGGGTAGGGTTAGGGTTAGGGTTAGGGTTAGGGTTAGGTTAGGGTTAGGGTTAGGGTTATATCACTTTTCAGTTTTCCTGTATTCCTAATTGAGCGAGTGACACACATGTGATTTAGTTTACAAAGTAGTGCTTTGGGTTTATGTAATTTTGTTGGAAATTTGTTCCTGTTAGGAACAAGTTAGGGTTAGGGTTAGGCTTAGGGTTACGGTTAGGGTTAGGCTTAGGGGTAGGGTTAGGGTTAGGGTTAGGGTTAATGTTAGGTTTAGGGTTAGGGTTAGGGTAGGGTTAGGGTTAGGGGTTGTATTAGGGTTAATGTTAGGGTTAGGGTTAGGGTTAGGGTAGGGGGTTAGGGTTAGTGTTAGGGTTATATCACTTTTCAGTTTTCCTCTTATAATAATTGGACGTGCGACACGTATGTGCTTTAGTTTACAAAGTTGTGCTTTGCATTTCTGTTCTTTCGATGGAAACTTGTTTCTGTGCCATACAGTGTGAGATAACACTTTTCAGTTTTCCTGTATTCCTAATTGAGCGAACTACACACATGTGATTTCGTTTAAAAGTAGTGCTTTCGTTTTCTTTTCTTTCGTTGGAAACTTGTTCCTGTGCTGGACAGTGCGATATGTCACTTTTCAGTTTTCCTGTATTCCTAATTGAGCGAATGACACACATGTGATTTAGTTTACAAAGTATTGCTTTGCGTTTATGTTCTTTCTTTGGAAATTTCTTCCTGTTAGGAACACGATAGGGTTAGGGTTAGGGTTAGGGTTACGGTTAGGGTTAGGGTAATGATAGGGTTAGGGTTAGGGTTAGGGTTATATCACTTTTCAGTTTTCCTGTTATAATAATTGAACAGGCGACACGTATGTGAATTAGTTTACAAAGTTGTGCTTTGCTTTTCTGTTAGTTCGATGGAAACTTGTTTCTGTGCCATACAGTGTGAGATAACACTTTTCAGTTTTCCTGTATTCCTAATTGAGCGAGCGACACACACGTGATTCCGTTTAATTGTCGTGCTTTGCTTTTCTGTTCTTTCGTTGGAAACTTGTTCCTGTGCTGTACAGTGCGATATATCACTTTTCAGTTTTCCTGTATTCTTAATTGAGCGAGTGACACACATGTGATTTAGTTCACAAAGTAGTCCTTTACGTTGCTGTTCTTCTGTTGGAAACTTCTTTTTGCGCTGTACATTGTGATATATCACTTTACAGTTTTCCTGTTATAATAATTGAACGGGCGACACGTATGTGAATTCGTTTAAAAAGTAGTGCTTTGCTTTTCTGTTCTTTCGTTGGAAACTTGTTCCTGTGCTGTACAGTGCGATATATCACTTTTCAGTTTTCCTGTATTCCTAATTGAGCGAGTGACACACATGTGATTTAGTTCACAAAGTATTGCTTTGCGTTTATGTTCTTTCTTTGGAAACTTCTTCCTGTTAAGAACACGATAGGGTTAGGGTTAGGGTTAGGGTTAGGGTTAGGGTTAGGGTTAGGGTAGGGTTAGGATTAGGGTTAGGGTTAGGGTTAGGGTTATATCACTTTTCAGTTTTCCTGTATTCCTAATTGAGCGAGTGACACACATGTGATTTAGTTTACAAAGTAGTGCTTGGCGTTTATGTAATTTTGTTGGAAATTTCTTCCTGTTAGGAACAAGTTAGGGTTAGGGTTAGGGTTAGGGTTAGGCTTAGGGTTACGGTTAGGGTTAGGCTTAGGGGTAGGGTTAGGGTTAGGGTTAGGGTTAATGTTAGGGTTAGGGTTAGGGTCAGGGTAGGGTTAGTGTTAGGGTTAGTATTAGGGTTAATGTTAGGGTTAGGGTTAGGGTAGGGGGTTAGGGGTAGTGTTAGTGTTATATCACTTTTCAGTTTTCCTCTTATAATAATTGGACGTGCGACACGTATGTGCTTTAGTTTACATAGTTGTGCTTTGCATTTCTGTTCTTTCGATGGAAACTTTTTTCTGTGCCGTACAGTGCAAAATAACACTTTTCAGTTTTCCTATATTCCTAATTGAGCGAGCGACACACACGTGATTCCGTTTAAAAGTAGTGCTTTGCTTTTCTGTTCTTTCGTTGGAAACTTGTTCCTGTGCTGTACAGTGCGATATATCACTTTTCAGTTTTCCTGTATTCCTAATTGACCGAGTGACACACATGTGATTTAGTTCACAAAGTAGTGCTTTGCGTTTCTGTTCTTCTGTTGGAAACTTGTTTCTGAGCTGTACATTGTGATATATCACTTTACAGTTTTCCTGTTATAATAATTGAACGGGCGACACATATGTGAATTAGTTTACAAAGTTGTGCTTTGCATTTCTGTTCTTTCGATGGAAACTTGTTTCTGTGCCGTACAGTGCGAAATAACACTTTTTAGTTTTCCTGTATTCCTAATTGAGCGAGCGACATACACGTGATTCCGTTTAAAAGTAGTGCTTTGCTTTTCTGTTCTTTCGTTGGAAACTTGTTCCTGTGCTGTACAGTGCGATATATCACTTTTCAGTTTTCCTGTATTCCTAATTGACCGAGTGACACACATGTGATTTAGTTCACAAAGTAGTGCTTTGCGTTTCTGTTCTTCTGTTGGAAACTTGTTTCTGAGCTGTACATTGTGATATATCACTTTACAGTTTTCCTGTTATAATAATTGAACGGGCGACACGTATGTGAATTAGTTTACAAAGTTGTGCTTTGCATTTCTGTTCTTTCGATGGAAACTTGTTTCTGTGCCATACAGTGTGAGATAACACTTTTCAGTTTTCCTGTATTCCTAATTGAGCGAGCGACACACATGTGATTTCGTTTAAAAGTAGTGCTTTCGTTTTCTTTTCTTTCGTTGGAAACTTGTTCCTGTGCTAGACAGTGCGATATGTCACTTTTCAGTTTTCCTGTATTCCTAATTGAGCGAGTGACATACATGTGATTTAGTTTACAAAGTATTGCTTTGCGTTTATGTTTTTTCTTTGGAAACTTCTTCCTGTTAGGAACACGATAGGGTTAGGGTTAAGGTTAGGGTTAGGATTAGGGTTAGGGTAGGGTTAGGGTTAGGGTTAGGGTTAGGGTTAGGGTTAGGGTAATGTTAGGGTTAGGGTTAGGGTTAGGGTTATATCACTTTTCAGTTTTCCTGTTATAATAATTGAACAGGCGACACGTATGTGAATTAGTTTACAAAGTTGTGCTTTGCATTTCTGTTCTTTCGATAGAAACATGTTTCTGTGCTGTACAGTGCGAAATAACACTTTTCAGTTTTCCTGTATTCCTAATTGAGCGAGCGACACACATGTGATTTTGTTTAAAAGTAGTGCTTTCGTTTTCTTTTCTTTAATTGGAAACTTGTTCCTGTGCTGGACAGTCCGATATGTCACTTTTCAGTTTTCCTGTATTCCTAATTGAGCGAGTGACACACATGTGATTTAGTTTACAAAGTATTGCTTTGCGTTTATGTTCTTTCTTTGGAAATTTCTTCCTGTTAGGAACACGATAGGGTTAGGGTTAGGGTTAGGGTTAGGGTTAGGGTTACGGTTAGGGTTAGGGTTAGGGTTAGGGTTAGGGTAATGTTAGGGTTAGGGTTAGGGTTAGGGTTATATCACTTTTCAGTTTTTCTGTTATAATAATTGAACAGGCGACACGTATGTGAATTAGTTTACAAAGTTGTGCTTTGCATTTCTGTTCTTTCGATGGAAACTTGTTTCTGTGCTGTACAGTGCGAAATAACACTTTTCAGTTTTCCTGTATTCCTAATTGAGCGAGCGACACACACGTGATTCCGTTTAATTGTCGTGCATTGCTTTTCTGTTCTTTCGTTGGAAACTTGTTCCTGTGCTGTACAGTGCGATATATCACTTTTCAGTTTTCCTGTATTCTTAATTGAGCGAGTGACACACATGTGATTTAGTTCACAAAGTAGTCCTTTACGTTGCTGTTCTTCTGTTGGAAACTTGTTTTTGCGCTGTACATTGTGATATATCACTTTACAGTTTTCCTGTTATAATAATTGAACGGGCGACACGTATGTGAATTCGTTTAAAAAGTAGTGCTTTGCTTTTCTGTTCTTTCGTTGGAAACTTGTTCCTGTGCTGTACAGTGCGATATATCACTTTTCAGTTTTCCTGTATTCCTAATTGAACGAGTGACACACATGTGATTTAGTTCACAAACTATTGCTTTGCGTTTATGTTCTTTCTTTGGAAACTTCTTCCTGTTAGGAATACGATAGGGTTAGGGTTAGGGTTAGGGTTAGGGTTAGGGTTAGGGTAGGGTTAGGGTTAGGGTTAGGGTTAGGGTTAGGTTAGGGTTAGGGTTAGGGTTATATCACTTTTCAGTTTTCCTGTATTCCTAATTGAGCGAGTGACACACATGTGATTTAGTTTACAAAGTAGTGCTTTGCGTTTATGTAATTTTGTTGGAAATTTGTTCCTGTTAGGAACAAGTTAGGGTTAGGGTTAGGGTTAGGGTTAGGCTTAGGGTTACGGTTAGGGTTAGGCTTAGGGGTAGGGTTAGGGTTAGGGTTAGGGTTAGGGTTAATGTTAGGGTTAGGGTTAGGGTCAGGGTAGGGTTAGTGTTAGGGTTAGTATTAGGGTTAATGTTAGGGTTAGGGTTAGGGTTAGGGTAGGGTTAGGGTTAGGGTTAGTATTAGGGTTAATGTTAGGGTTAGGGTTAGGGTAATGTTAGGGTTAGGGTTAGGGTTAGGGTAGGTGGTTAGGGTTATATCACTTTTCAGTTTTCCTGTTATAATAATTGGACGTGCGACACGTATGTGCTTTAGTTTACAAAGTTGTGCTTTGCATTTCTGTTCTTTCGATGGAAACTTTTTTCTGTGCCGTACAGTGCAAAATAACACTTTTCAGTTTTCCTATATTCCTAATTGAGCGAGCGACACACACGTGATTCCGTTTAAAAGTAGTGCTTTGCTTTTCTGTTCTTTCGTTGGAAACTTGTTCCTGTGCTGTACAGTGCGATATATCACTTTTCAGTTTTCCAGTATTCCTAATTGACCGAGTGACACACATGTGATTTAGTTCACAAAGTAGTGCTTTGCGTTTCTGTTCTTCTGTTGGAAACTTGTTTCTGAGCTGTACATTGTGATATATCACTTTACAGTTTTCCTGTTATAATAATTGAACGGGCGACACGTATGTGAATTAGTTTACAAAGTTGTGCTTTGCATTTCTGTTCTTTCGATGGAAACTTGTTTCTGTGCCGTACAGTGCGAAATAACACTTTTTAGTTTTCCTGTATTCCTAATTGAGCGAGCGACATACACGTGATTCCGTTTAAAAGTAGTGCTTTGCTTTTCTGTTCTTTCGTTGGAAACTTGTTCCTGTGCTGTACAGTGTGATATATCACTTTTCAGTTTTCCTGTATTCCTAATTGACCGAGTGACACACATGTGATTTAGTTCACAAAGTAGTGCTTTGCGTTTCTGTTCTTCTGTTGGAAACTTGTTTCTGAGCTGTACATTGTGATATATCACTTTACAGTTTTCCTGTTATAATAATTGAACGGGCGACACGTATGTGAATTAGTTTACAAAGTTGTGCTTTGCATTTCTGTTCTTTCGATGGAAACTTGTTTCTGTGCCATACAGTGTGAGATAACACTTTTCAGTTTTCCTGTATTCCTAATTGAGCGAGCGACACACATGTGATTTCGTTTAAAAGTAGTGCTTTCGTTTTCTTTTCTTTCGTTGGAAACTTGTTCCTGTGCTGGACAGTGCGATATGTCACTTTTCAGTTTACCTGTATTCCTAATTGAGCGAGTGACATACATGTGATTTAGTTTACAAAGTATTGCTTTGCGTTTATGTTTTTTCTTTGGAAACTTCTTCCTGTTAGGAACACGATAGGGTTAGGGTTAAGGTTAGGGTTAGGATTAGGGTTAGGGTAGGGTTAGGGTTAGGGTTAGGGTTAGGGTTAGGGTAATGTTAGGGTTAGGGTTAGGGTTAGGGTTATATCACTTTTCAGTTTTCCTGTTATAATAATTGAACAGGCGACACGTATGTGAATTAGTTTACAAAGTTGTGCTTTGCATTTCTGTTCTTTCGATAGAAACTTGTTTTTGTGCTGTACAGTGCGAAATAACACTTTTCAGTTTTCCTGTATTCCTAATTGAGCGAGCGACACACATGTGATTTCGTTTAAAAGTAGTGCTTTCGTTTTCTTTTCTTTAATTGGAAACTTGTTCCTGTGCTGGACAGTGCGATATGTCACTTTTCAGTTTTCCTGTATTCCTAATTGAGCGAGTGACACACATGTGATTTAGTTTACAAAGTATTGCTTTGCGTTTATGTTCTTTCTTTGGAAATTTCTTCCTGTTAGGAACACGATAGGGTTAGGGTTAGGGTTAGGGTTAGGGTTAGGGTTACGGTTAGGGTTAGGGTTAGGGTTAGGGTTAGGGTAATGTTAGGGTTAGGGTTAGGGTTAGGGTTATATCACTTTTCAGTTTTTCTGTTATAATAATTGAACAGGCGACACGTATGTGAATTAGTTTACAAAGTTGTGCTTTGCATTTCTGTTCTTTCGATGGAAACTTGTTTCTGTGCTGTACAGTGCGAAATAACACTTTTCAGTTTTCCTGTATTCCTAATTGAGCGAGCGACACACACGTGATTTAGTTTACAAAGTAGTGCTTTGCGTTTATGTAATTTTGTTGGAAATTTGTTCCTGTTAGGAACAAGTTAGGGTTAGGGTTAGGGTTAGGGTTAGGCTTAGGGTTACGGTTAGGGTTAGGCTTAGGGGTAGGGTTAGGGTTAGGGTTAGGGTTAGGGTTAATGTTAGGGTTAGGGTTAGGGTTAGGGTAGGGTTAGGGTTAGGGGTTGTATTAGGGTTAATGTTAGGGTTAGTGTTAGGGTTATATCACTTTTCAGTTTTCCTCTTATAATAATTGGACGTGCGACACGTATGTGCTTTAGTTTACAAAGTTGTGCTTTGCATTTCTGTTCTTTCGATGGAAACTTGTTTCTGTGCCATACAGTGTGAGATAACACTTTTCAGTTTTCCTGTATTCCTAATTGAGCGAGCGACACACATGTGATTTCGTTTAAAAGTAGTGCTTTCGTTTTCTTTTCTTTCGTTGCAAACTTGTTCCTGTGCTGGACAGTGCGATATGTCACTTTTCAGTTTTCCTGTATTCCTAATTGAGCGAGTGACACACATGTGATTTAGTTTACAAAGTATTGCTTTGCGTTTATGTTCTTTCTTTGGAAATTTCTTCCTGTTAGGAACACGATAGGGTTAGGGTTAGGGTTAGGGTTACGGTTAGGGTTAGGGTAATGACAGGGTTAGGGTTAGGGTTAGGGTTATATCACTTTTCAGTTTTCCTGTTATAATAATTGAACAGGCGACACGTATGTGAATTAGTTTACAAAGTTGTGCTTTGCTTTTCTGTTCTTTCGATGGAAACTTGTTTCTGTGCCATACAGTGTGAGATAACACTTTTCAGTTTTCCTGTATTCCTAATTGAGCGAGCGACACACACGTGATTCCGTTTAATTGTCGTGCTTTGCTTTTCTGTTCTTTCGTTGGAAACTTGTTCCTGTGCTGTACAGTGCGATATGTCACTTTTCAGTTTTCCTGTATTATTAATTGAGCGAGTGACACACATGTGATTTAGTTCACAAAGTAGTCCTTTGCGTTGCTGTTCTTCTGTTGGAAACTTGTTTTTGCGCTGTACATTGTGATATATCACTTTACAGTTTTCCTGTTATAATAATTGAACGGGCGACACGTATGTGAATTCGTTTAAAAAGTAGTGCTTTGCTTTTCTGTTCTTTCGTTGGAAACTTGTTCCTGTGCTGTACAGTGCGATATATCACTTTTCAGTTTTCCTGTATTCCTAATTGAGCGAGTGACACACATGTGATTTAGTTCACAAAGTATTGCTTTGCGTTTATGTTCTTTCTTTGGAAACTTCTTCCTGTTAGGAACACGATAGGTTTAGGGTTAGGGTTAGGTTAGGGTTAGGGTTAGGGTTAGGGTAGGGTTAGGGTTAGGGTTAGGGTTAGGGTTAGGGTTATATCACTTTTCAGTTTTCCTGTATTCCTAATTGAGCGAGTGACACACATGTGATTTAGTTTACAAAGTAGTGCTTTGCGTTTATGTAATTTTGTTGGAAATTTGTTCCTGTTAGGAACAAGTTAGGGTTAGGGTTAGGGTTAGGGTTAGGGTTAGGGTTAGGCTTAGGGTTACGGTTAGGGTTAGGCATAGGGGTAGGGTTAGGGTTAGGGTTAGGGTTAGGGTTAGGTTAGGGTTAGGGTTAGGGTTATATCACTTTTCAGTTTTCCTGTATTCCTAATTGAGCGAGTGACACACATGTGATTTAGTTTACAAAGTAGTGCTTTGGGTTTATGTAATTTTGTTGGAAATTTGTTCCTGTTAGGAACAAGTTAGGGTTAGGGTTAGGCTTAGGGTTACGGTTAGGGTTAGGCTTAGGGGTAGGGTTAGGGTTAGGGTTAGGGTTAATGTTAGGTTTAGGGTTAGGGTTAGGGTAGGGTTAGGGTTAGGGGTTGTATTAGGGTTAATGTTAGGGTTAGGGTTAGGGTTAGGGTAGGGGGTTAGGGTTAGTGTTAGGGTTATATCACTTTTCAGTTTTCCTCTTATAATAATTGGACGTGCGACACGTATGTGCTTTAGTTTACAAAGTTGTGCTTTGCATTTCTGTTCTTTCGATGGAAACTTGTTTCTGTGCCATACAGTGTGAGATAACACTTTTCAGTTTTCCTGTATTCCTAATTGAGCGAGCGACACACATGTGATTTCGTTTAAAAGTAGTGCTTTCGTTTTCTTTACTTTCGTTGCAAACTTGTTCCTGTGCTGGACAGTGCGATATGTCACTTTTCAGTTTTCCTGTATTCCTAATTGAGCGAGTGACACACATGTGATTTAGTTTACAAAGTATTGCTTTGCGTTTATGTTCTTTCTTTGGAAATTTCTTCCTGTTAGGAACACGATAGGGTTAGGGTTAGGGTTAGGGTTAGGGTTACGGTTAGGGTTAGGGTTAGGGTTAGGGTTAGGGTTAGGGTAATGTTAGGGTTAGGGTTAGGGTTAGGGTTATATCACTTTTCAGTTTTTCTGTTATAATAATTGAACAGGCGACACGTATGTGAATTAGTTTACAAAGCTGTGCTTTGCATTTCTGTTCTTTCGATGGAAACTTGTTTCTGTGCTGTACAGTGCGAAATAACACTTTTCAGTTTTCCTGTATTCCTAATTGAGCGAGCGACACACACGTGATTCCGTTTAAAAGTCGTGCTTTGCTTTTCTGTTCTTTCGTTGGAAACTTGTTCCTCTGCTGTACAGTGCGATATATCACTTTTCAGTTTTCCTGTATTCTTAATTGAGCGAGTGACACACATGTGATTTAGTTCACAAAGTAGTCCTTTACGTTGCTGTTCTTCTGTTGGAAACTTGTGTTTGTGCTGTACATTGTGATATATCACTTTACAGTTTTCCTGTTATAATAATTGAACGGGCGACACGTATGTGAATTCGTTTAAAAAGTAGTGCTTTGCTTTTCTGTTCTTTCGTTGGAAACTTGTTCCTGTGCTGTACAGTGCGATATCTCACTTTTCAGTTTTCCTGTATTCCTAATTGAGCGAGTGACACACATGTGATTTAGTTCACAAAGTATTGCTTTGCGTTTATGTTCTTTCTTTGGAAACTTCTTCATGTTAGGAACACGATAGGGTTAGGGTTAGGGTTAGGGTAAGGGTAGGGTTAGGGTTGGGGTTAGGGTTAGGGTTAGGGTTAGGGTTATATCACTTTTCAGTTTTCCTGTATTCCTAATTGAGCGAGTGACACACATGTGATTTAGTTTAAAAAGTAGTGCTTTGCGTTTATGTAATTTTGTTGGAAATTTGTTCCTGTTAGGAACAAGTTAGGGTTAGGGTTAGGGTTAGGGTTAGGCTTAGGGTTACGGTTAGGGTTAGGCTTAGGGGTAGGGTTAGGGTTAGGGTTAGGGTTAGGGTTAATGTTAGGGTTAGGGTTAGGGTTAGGGTAGGGTTAGGGTTAGTATTAGGGTTAATGTTAGGGTTAGGGTTAGGGTAGGGGGTTAGGGGTAGTGTTAGGGTTATATCACTTTTCAGTTTTCCTGTTATAATAATTGGACGTGCGACACGTATGTGCTTTAGTTTACAAAGTTGTGCTTTGCATTTTTGTTCTTTCGATGGAAACTTTTTTCTGTGCCGTACAGTGCAAAATAACACTTTTCAGTTTTCCTATATTCCTAATTGAGCGAGCGACACACACGTGATTCCGTTTAAAAGTAGTGCTTTGCTTTTCTGTTCTTTCGATGGAAACTTTTTTCTGTGCCGTACAGTGCAAAATAACACTTTTCAGTTTTCCTGTATTCCTAATTGAGCGAGCGACACACACGTGATTCCGTTTAAAAGTAGTGCTTTGCTTTTCTGTTCTTTCGTTGGAAACTTGTTCCTGTGCTGTACAGTGCGATATATCACTTTTCAGTTTTCCTGTATTCCTAATTGACCAAGTGACACACATGTGATTTAGTTCACAAAGTAGTGCTTTGCGTTTCTGTTCTTCTGATGGAAACTTGTTTCTGAGCTGTACATTGTGATATATCACTTTACAGTTTTCCTGTTATAATAATTGAACGGGCGACACGTATGTGAATTAGTTTACAATGTTGTGCTTTGCATTTCTGTTCTTTCGATGGAAACTTGTTTCTGTGCCATACAGTGTGAGATAACACTTTTCAGTTTTCCTGTATTCCTAATTGAGCGAGCGACACACATGTGATTTCGTTTAAAAGTAGTGCTTTCGTTTTCTTTTCTTTCGTTGGAAACTTGTTCCTGTGCTGGACAGTGCGATATGTTACTTTTCAGTTTTCCTGTATTCTTAATTGAGCGAGTGACACACATGTGATTTAGTTTACAAAGTATTGCTTTGCGTTTATGTTCTTTCTTTGGAAATTTCTTCCTGTTAGGAACACGATAGGGTTAGGGTTAGGGTTAGGGTTAGGGTTACGGTTAGGGTTAGGGTTAGGGTTAGGGTTAGGGTAATGTTAGGGTTAGGGTTAGGGTTAGGGTTATATCACTTTTCAGTTTTTCTGTTATAATAATTGAACAGGCGACACGTATGTGAATTACTTTACAAAGTTGTGCTTTGCATTTCTGTTCTTTCGATGGAAACTTGTTTCTGTGCTGTACAGTGCGAAATAACACTTTTCAGTTTTCCTGTATTCCTAATTGAGCGAGCGACACACACGTGATTCCGTTTAAAAGTCGTGCTTTGCTTTTCTGTTCTTTCGTTGGAAACTTGTTCCTCTGCTGTACAGTGCGATATATCACTTTTCAGTTTTCCTGTATTCTTAATTGAGCGAGTGACACACATGTGATTTAGTTCACAAAGTAGTCCTTTACGTTGCTGTTCTTCTGTTGGAAACTTGTTTTTGCGGTGTACATTGTGATATATCACTTTACAGTTTTCCTGTTATAATAATTGAACGGGCGACACGTATGTGAATTCGTTTAAAAAGTAGTGCTTTGCTTTTCTGTTCTTTCGTTGGAAACTTGTTCCTGTGCTGTACAGTGCGATATATCACTTTTCAGTTTTCCTGTATTCCTAATTGAGCGAGTGACACACATGTGATTTAGTTCACAAAGTATTGCTTTGCGTTTATGTTCTTTCTTTGGAAACTTCTTCCTGTTAGGAATACGATAGGGTTAGGGTTAGGGTTAGGGTTAGGGTTAGGTTTAGGGTTAGGGTTAGGGTAGGGTTAGGCTTAGGGGTAGGGTTAGGGTTAGGGTTAGGGTTAGGGTTAATGTTAGGGTTAGGGTTAGGGTTAGGGTAGGGTTAGGGTTAGGGTTAGTATTAGGGTTAATGTTAGGGTTAGGGTTAGGGTTAGGGTTAGGGTTAGTATTAGGGTTAATGTTAGGGTTAGGGTTAGGGTAGGGGGTTAGGGGTAGTGTTAGGGTTATATCACTTTTCAGTTTTCCTCTTATAATAATTGGACGTGCGACACGTATGTGCTTTAGTTTACAAAGTTGTGCTTTGCATTTCTGTTCTTTCGATGGAAACTTTTTTCTGTGCCGTACAGTGCAAAATAACACTTTTCAGTTTTCCTATATTCCTAAGTGAGCGAGCGACACACACGTGATTCCGTTTAAAAGTAGTGCTTTGCTTTTCTGTTCTTTCGTTGGAAACTTGTTCCTGTGCTGTACAGTGCGATATATTACTTTTCAGTTTTCCTGTATTCCTAATTGACCGAGTGACACACATGTGATTTAGTTCACAAAGTAGTGCTTTGCGTTTCTGTTCTTCTGTTGGAAACTTGTTTCTGAGCTGTACATTGTGATATATCACTTTACAGTTTTCCTGTTATAATAATTGAACGGGCGACACGTATGTGAATTAGTTTACAAAGTTGTGCTTTGCATTTCTGTTCTTTCGATGGAAACTTGTTTCTGTGCCGTACAGTGCGAAATAACACTTTTTAGTTTTCCTGTATTCCTAATTGAGCGAGCGACATACACGTGATTCCGTTTAAAAGTAGTGCTTTCGTTTTCTTTTCTTTCGTTTTAAACTTGTTCCTGTGCTGGACAGTGCGATATGTCACTTTTCAGTTTTCCTGTATTCCTAATTGAGCGAGTGACACACATGTGATTTAGTTTACAAAGTATTGCTTTGCGTTTATGTTTTTTCTTTGGAAACTTCTTCCTGTTAGGAACACGATAGGGTTAGGGTTAAGGTTAGGGTTAGGATTAGGGTTAGGGTAGGGTTAGGGTTAGGGTTAGGGTTAGGGTTAGGGTAATGTTAGGGTTAGGGTTAGGGTTAGGGATAGGGTTATATCACTTTTCAGTTTTCCTGTTATAATAATTGAACAGGCAACACGTATGTGAATTAGTTTACAAAGTTGTGCTTTGCATTTCTGTTCTTTCGATAGAAACTTGTTTCTGTGCTGTACAGTGCGAAATAACACTTTTCTGTTTTCCTGTATTCCGAATTGCGCGAGTGACACACATGTGATTTAGTTCACAAAGTAGTGTGATGCGTTTCTGTTCTTCTGTTGGAAACTTGTTTCTGCGCTGTACATTGTGATATATCACTTTACAGTTTTCCTGCTATAATAATTGAACGGGCGACACGTATGTGATTTCGTTTACAAAGTAGTGCTTTGCTTTTCTGTTCTTTTGTTGGAAACTTATTCCTGTGCTGTACAATGCGATATATCACTTTTCAGTTTTCCTGTATTCCTAATTGAGCGAGCGACACACATGTGATTTCGTTTAAAAGTAGTGCTTTCGTTTTCTTTTCTTTCGTTGGAAACTTGTTTCTGTGCTGGACAGTGCGATATGTCACTTCTCAGTTTTCCTGTATTCCTAATTGAGCGAGTGACACACATGTGATTTAGTTTACAAAGTATTGCTTTGCGTTTATGTTCTTTCTTTGGAAATTTCTTCCTGTTAGGAACACGATAGGGTTAGGGTTAGGGTTAGGGTTAGGGTTACGGTTAGGGTTAGGGTTAGGGTTAGGGTTAGGGTAATGTTAGGGTTAGGGTTAGGGTTGGGTTATATCACTTTTCAGTTTTCCTGTTATAATAATTGAACAGGCGACACGTATGTGAATTAGTTCACAAAGTTGTGCTTTGCATTTCTGTTCTTTCGATGGAAACTTGTTTCTGTGCTGTATAGTGCGAAATAACACTTTTCAGTTTTCCTGTATTCCTGATTGAGCGAGCGACACACACGTGATTCCATTTAAAAGTCGTGCTTTGCTTTTCTGTTCTTTCGTTGGAAACTTGTTCCTGTGCTGTACAGTGCGATATATCACTTTTCAGTTTTCCTGTATTCTTAATTGAGCGAGTGACACACATGTGATTTAGTTCACAAAGTAGTCCTTTGCGTTGCTGTTCTTCTGTTGGAAACTTGTTTTTGCGCTGTACATTGTGATATATCACTTTACAGTTTTCCTGTTATAATAATTGAACGGGCGACACGTATGTGAATTCGTTTAAAAAGTAGTGCTTTGCTTTTCTGTTCTTTCGTTGGAAACTTGTTCCTGTGCTGTACAGTGCGATATCTCACTTTTCAGTTTTCCTGTATTCTTAATTGAGCGAGTGACACACATGTGATTTAGTTCACAAAGTATTGCTTTGCGTTTATGTTCTTTCTTTGGAAACTTCTTCCTGTTAGGAACACGATAGGGTTAGGGTTAGGGTTAGGGTTAGGGTTAGGGTTAGGGTTAGGGTAGGGTTAGGGTTAGGGTTAGGGTTAGGGTTAGGGTTAGGGTTATATCACTTTTCAGTTTTCCTGTATTCCTAATTGAGCGAGTGACACACATGTGATTTAGTTTACAAAGTAGTGCTTTGCGTTTATGTAATTTTGTTGGAAATTTGTTCCTGTTAGGAACAAGTTAGGGTTAGGGTTAGGGTTAGGGTTAGGCTTAGGGTTACGGTTAGGGTTAGGCTTAGGGGTAGGGTTAGGGTTAGGGTTAGGGTTAGGGTTAGGGTTAGGGTTAATGTTAGGGTTAGGGTTAGGGTTAGGGTAGGGTTAGGGTTAGTATTAGGGTTAATGTTAGGGTTAGGGTTAGGGTAGGGGGTTAGGGGTAGTGTTAGGGTTATATCACTTTTCAGTTTTCCTCTTATAATAATTGGACGTGCGACACGTATGTGCTTTAGTTTACAAAGTTGTGCTTTGCATTTCTGTTCTTTCGATGGAAACTTTTTTCTGTGCCGTACAGTGCAAAATAACACTTTTCAGTTTTCCTATATTCCCAATTGAGCGAGCGACACACACGTGATTCCGTTTAAAAGTAGTGCTTTGCTTTTCTGTTCTTTCGATGGAAACTTTTTTCTGTGCCGTACAGTGCAAAATAACACTTTTCAGTTTTCCTGTATTCCTAATTGAGCGAGCGACACACACGTGATTCCGTTTAAAAGTAGTGCTTTGCTTTTCTGTTCTTTCGTTGGAAACTTGTTCCTGTGCTGTACAGTGCGATATATCACTTTTCAGTTTTCCTGTATTCCTAATTGACCAAGTGACACACATGTGATTTAGTTCACAAAGTAGTGCTTGGCGTTTCTGTTCTTCTGTTGGAAACTTGTTTCTGAGCTGTACATTGTGATATATCACTTTACAGTTTTCCTGTTATAATAATTGAACGGGCGACACGTATGTGAATTAGTTTACAAAGTTGTGCTTTGCATTTCTGTTCTTTCGATGGAAACTTGTTTCTGTGCCATACAGTGTGAGATAACACTTTTCAGTTTTCCTGTATTCCTAATTGAGCGAGCGACACACATGTGATTTCGTTTAAAAGTAGTGCTTTCGTTTTCTTTTCTTTCGTTGGAAACTTGTTCCTGTGCTGGACAGTGCGATATGTCACTTTTCAGTTTTCCTGTATTCCTAATTGAGCGAGTGACACACATGTGATTTAGTTTACAAAGTATTGCTTTGCGTTTATGTTCTTTCTTTGGAAATTTCTTCCTGTTAGGAACACGATAGGGTTAGGGTTAGGGTTAGGGTTAGGGTTACGGTTAGGGTTAGGGTTAGGGTTAGGGTTAGGGTAATGTTAGGGTTAGGGTTAGGGTTAGGGTTATATCACTTTTCAGTTTTTCTGTTATAATAATTGAACAGGCGACACGTATGTGAATTAGTTTACAAAGTTGTGCTTTGCATTTCTGTTCTTTCGATGGAAACTTGTTTCTGTGCTGTACAGTGCGAAATAACACTTTTCAGTTTTCCTGTATTCCTAATTGAGCGAGCGACACACACGTGATTCCGTTTAAAAGTCGTGCTTTGCTTTTCTGTTCTTTCGTTGGAAACTTGTTCCTCTGCTGTACAGTGCGATATATCACTTTTCAGTTTTCCTGTATTCTTAATTGAGCGAGTGACACACATGTGATTTAGTTCACAAAGTAGTCCTTTACGTTGCTGTTCTTCTGTTGGTAACTTGTTTTTTCGCTGTACATTGTGATATATCACTTTACAGTTTTCCTGTTATAATAATTGAACGGGCGACACGTATGTGAATTCGTTTAAAAAGTAGTGCTTTGCTTTTCTGTTCTTTCGTTGGAAACTTGTTCCTGTGCTGTACAGTGCGATATATCACTTTTCAGTTTTCTTGTATTCCTAATTGAGCGAGTGACACACATGTGATTTAGTTCACAAAGTATTGCTTTGCGTTTATGTTCTTTCTTTGGAAACTTCTTCCTGTTAGGAATACGATAGGGTTAGGGTTAGGGTTAGGGTTAGGTTTAGGGTTAGGGTTAGGGTAGGGTTAGGCTTAGGGGTAGGGTTAGGGTTAGGGTTAGGGTTAGGGTTAATGTTAGGGTTAGGGTTAGGGTTAGGGTAGGGTTAGGGTTAGGGTTAGTATTAGGGTTAATGTTAGGGTTAGGGTTAGGGTTAGGGTAGGGTTAGGGTTAGGGTTAGTATTAGGGTTAATGTTAGGGTTAGGGTTAGGGTAGGGGGTTAGGGGTAGTGTTAGGGTTATATCACTTTTCAGTTTTCCTCTTATAATAATTGGACGTGCGACACGTATGTGCTTTAGTTTACAAAGTTGTGCTTTGCATTTCTGTTCTTTCGATGGAAACTTTTTTCTGTGCTGTACAGTGCGAAATAACACTTTTCAGTTTTCCTGTATTCCTAATTGAGCGAGCGACACACACGTGATTCCGTTTAAAAGTAGTGCTTTGCTTTTCTGTTCTTTCGTTGGAAACTTGTTCCTGTGCTGTACAGTGCGATATATTACTTTTCAGTTTTCCTGTATTCCTAATTGACCGAGTGACACACATGTGATTTAGTTCACAAAGTAGTGCTTTGCGTTTCTGTTCTTCTGTTGGAAACTTGTTTCTGAGCTGTACATTGTGATATATCACTTTACAGTTTTCCTGTTATAATAATTGAACGGGCGACACGTATGTGAATTAGTTTACAAAGTTGTGCTTTGCATTTCTGTTCTTTCGATGGAAACTTGTTTCTGTGCCGTACAGTGCGAAATAACACTTTTTAGTTTTCCTGTATTCCTAATTGAGCGAGCGACATACACGTGATTCCGTTTAAAAGTAGTGCTTTGCTTTTCTGTTCTTTCGTTGGAAACTTGTTCCTGTGCTGTACAGTGCGATATATCACTTTTCAGTTTTCCTGTATTCCTAATTGACCGAGTGACACACATGTGATTTAGTTCACAAAGTAGTGCTTTGCGTTTCTGTTCTTCTGTTGGAAACTTGTTTCTGAGCTGTACATTGTGATATATCACTTTACAGTTTTCCTGTTATAATAATTGAACGGGCGACACGTATGTGAATTAGTTTACAAAGTTGTGCTTTGCATTTCTGTTCTTTCGATGGAAACTTGTTTCTGTGCCATACAGTGTGAGATAACACTTTTCAGTTTTCCTGTATTCCTAATTGAGCGAGCGACACACATGTGATTTCGTTTAAAAGTAGTGCTTTCGTTTTCTTTTCTTTCGTTGGAAACTTGTTCCTGTGCTGGACAGTGCGATATGTCACTTTTCAGTTTTCCTGTATTCCTAATTGAGCGAGTGACACACATGTGATTTAGTTTACAACGTATTGCTTTGCGTTTATGTTTTTTCTTTGGAAACTTCTTCCTGTTAGGAACACGATAGGGTTAGGGTTAAGGTTAGGGTTAGGATTTGGGTTAGGGTAGGGTTAGGGTTAGGGTTAGGGTTAGGGTTAGCGTTAGGGTAATATTAGGGTTAGGGTTAGGGTTAGGGTTAGGGTTATATCACTTTTCAGTTTTCCTGTTATAATAATTGAACAGGCGACACGTATGTGAATTAGTTTACAAAGTTGTGCTTTGCATTTCTGTTCTTTCGATAGAAACTTGTTTCTGTGCTGTACAGTGCGAAATAACACTTTTCTGTTTTCCTGTATTCCGAATTGAGCGAGTGACACACATGTGATTTAGTTCACAAAGTAGTGTGATGCGTTTCTGTTCTTCTGTTGGAAACTTGTTTCTGCGCTGTACATTGTGATATATCACTTTACAGTTTTCCTGCTATAATAATTGAACGGGCGACACGTATGTGATTTCGTTTTAAAAGTAGTGCTTTGCTTTTCTGTTCTTTTGTTGGAAACTTATTCCTGTGCTGTACAATGCGATATATCACTTTTCAGTTTTCCTGTATTCCTAATTGAGCGAGCGACACACATGTGATTTCGTTTAAAAGTAGTGCTTTCGTTTTCTTTTCTTTCGTTGGAAACTTGTTTCTGTGCTGGACAGTGCGATATGTCACTTTTCAGTTTTCCTGTATTCCTAATTGAGCGAGTGACACACATGTGATTTAGTTTACAAAGTATTGCTTTGCGTTTATGTTCTTTCTTTGGAAATTTCTTCCTGTTAGGAACACGATAGGGTTAGTGTTAGGGTTAGGGTTAGGGTTAGGGTTAGGGTTAGGGTTAGGGTTAGGGTAATGTTAGGGTTAGGGTTAGGGTTGGGTTATATCACTTTTCAGTTTTCCTGTTATAATAATTGAACAGGCGACACGTATGTGAATTAGTTCACAAAGTTGTGCTTTGCATTTCTGTTCTTTCGATGGAAACTTGTTTCTGTGCTGTACAGTGCGAAATAACACTTTTCAGTTTTCCTGTATTCCTGATTGAGCGAGCGACACACACGTGATTCCATTTAAAAGTCGTGCTTTGCTTTTCTGTTCTTTCGTTGGAAACTTGTTCCTGTGCTGTACAGTGCGATATATCACTTTTCAGTTTTCCTGTATTCTTAATTGAGCGAGTGACACACATGTGATTTAGTTCACAAAGTAGTCCTTTGCGTTGCTGTTCTTCTGTTGGAAACTTGTTTTTGCGCTGTACATTGTGATATATCACTTTACAGTTTTCCTGTTATAACAATTGAACGGGCGACACGTATGTGAATTCGTTTAAAAAGTAGTGCTTTGCTTTTCTGTTCTTTCGTTGGAAACTTGTTCCTGTGCTGTACAGTGCGATATCTCACTTTTCAGTTTTCCTGTATTCTTAATTGAGCGAGTGACACACATGTGATTTAGTTCACAAAGTATTGCTTTGCGTTTATGTTCTTTCTTTGGAAACTTCTTCCTGTTAGGAACACGATAGGGTTAGGGTTAGGGTTAGGGTTAGGGTTAGGGTTAGGGTTAGGGTTAGGGTAGGGTTAGGGTTAGGGTTAGGGTTAGGGTTAGGGTTATATCACTTTTCAGTTTTCCTGTATTCCTAATTGAGCGAGTGACACACATGTGATTTAGTTCACAAAGTATTGCTTTGCGTTTATGTTCTTTCTTTGGAAACTTCTTCATGTTAGGAACACGATAGGGTTAGGGTTAGGGTTAGGGTTAGGGTAGGGTTAGGGTTGGGGTTAGGGTTAGGGTTAGGGTTAGGGTTATATCACTTTTCAGTTTTCCTGTATTCCTAATTGAGCGAGTGACACACATGTGATTTAGTTTAAAAAGTAGTGCTTTGCGTTTATGTAATTTTGTTGGAAATTTGTTCCTGTTAGGAACAAGTTAGGGTTAGGGTTAGGGTTAGGGTTAGGCTTAGGGTTACGGTTAGGGTTAGGCTTAGGGGTAGGGTTAGGGTTAGGGTTAGGGTTAGGGTTAATGTTAGGGTTAGGGTTAGGGTTAGGGTAGGGTTAGGGTTAGTATTAGGGTTAATGTTAGGGTTAGGGTTAGGGTAGGGGGTTAGGGGTAGTGTTAGGGTTATATCACTTTTCAGTTTTCCTCTTATAATAATTGGACGTGCGACACGTATGTGCTTTAGTTTACAAAGTTGTGCTTTGCATTTTTGTTCTTTCGATGGAAACTTTTTTCTGTGCCGTACAGTGCAAAATAACACTTTTCAGTTTTCCTATATTCCTAATTGAGCGAGCGACACACACGTGATTCCGTTTAAAAGTAGTGCTTTGCTTTTCTGTTCTTTCGATGGAAACTTTTTTCTGTGCCGTACAGTGCAAAATAACACTTTTCAGTTTTCCTGTATTCCTAATTGAGCGAGCGACACACACGTGATTCCGTTTAAAAGTAGTGCTTTGCTTTTCTGTTCTTTCGTTGGAAACTTGTTCCTGTGCTGTACAGTGCGATATATCACTTTTCAGTTTTCCTGTATTCCTAATTGACCAAGTGACACACATGTGATTTAGTTCACAAAGTAGTGCTTTGCGTTTCTGTTCTTCTGATGGAAACTTGTTTCTGAGCTGTACATTGTGATATATCACTTTACAGTTTTCCTGTTATAATAATTGAACGGGCGACACGTATGTGAATTAGTTTACAATGTTGTGCTTTGCATTTTTGTTCTTTCGATGGAAACTTGTTTCTGTGCCATACAGTGTGAGATAACACTTTTCAGTTTTCCTGTATTCCTAATTGAGCGAGCGACACACATGTGATTTCGTTTAAAAGTAGTGCTTTCATTTTCTTTTCTTTCGTTGGAAACTTGTTCCTGTGCTGGACAGTGCGATATGTTACTTTTCAGTTTTCCTGTATTCTTAATTGAGCGAGTGACACACATGTGATTTAGTTTACAAAGTATTGCTTTGCGTTTATGTTCTTTCTTTGGAAATTTCTTCCTGTTAGGAACACGATAGGGTTAGGGTTAGGGTTAGGGTTAGGGTTACGGTTAGGGTTAGGGTTAGGGTTAGGGTTAGGGTAATGTTAGGGTTAGGGTTAGGGTTAGGGTTATATCACTTTTCAGTTTTTCTGTTATAATAATTGAACAGGCGACACGTATGTGAATTACTTTACAAAGTTGTGCTTTGCATTTCTGTTCTTTCGATGGAAACTTGTTTCTGTGCTGTACAGTGCGAAATAACACTTTTCAGTTTTCCTGTATTCCTAATTGAGCGAGCGACACACACGTGATTCCGTTTAAAAGTCGTGCTTTGCTTTTCTGTTCTTTCGTTGGAAACTTGTTCCTCTGCTGTACAGTGCGATATATCACTTTTCAGTTTTCCTGTATTCTTAATTGAGCGAGTGACACACATGTGATTTAGTTCACAAAGTAGTCCTTTACGTTGCTGTTCTTCTGTTGGAAACTTGTTTTTGCGCTGTACATTGTGATATATCACTTTACAGTTTTCCTGTTATAATAATTGAACGGGCGACACGTATGTGAATTCGTTTAAAAAGTAGTGCTTTGCTTTTCTGTTCTTTCGTTGGAAACTTGTTCCTGTGCTGTACAGTGCGATATATCACTTTTCAGTTTTCCTGTATTCCTAATTGAGCGAGTGACACACATGTGATTTAGTTCACAAAGTATTGCTTTGCGTTTTTGTTCTTTCTTTGGAAACTTCTACCTGTTAGGAATACGATAGGGTTAGGGTTAGGGTTAGGGTTAGGTTTAGGGTTAGGGTTAGGGTAGGGTTAGGCTTAGGGGTAGGTTTAGGGTTAGGGTTAGGGTTAGGGTTAATGTTAGGGTTAGGGTTAGGGTTAGGGTAGGGTTAGGGTTAGGGTTAGTATTAGGGTTAATGTTAGGGTTAGGGTTAGGGTTAGGGTAGGGTTAGGGTTAGGGTTAGTATTAGGGTTAATGTTAGGGTTAGGGTTAGGGTAGGGGGTTAGGGGTAGTGTTAGGGTTATATCACTTTTCAGTTTTCCTCTTATAATAATTGGACGTGCGACACGTATGTGCTTTAGTTTACAAAGTTGTGCTTTGCATTTCTGTTCTTTCGATGGAAACTTTTTTCTGTGCTGTACAGTGCGAAATAACACTTTTCAGTTTTCCTGTATTCCTAATTGAGCGAGCGACACACACGTGATTCCGTTTAAAAGTAGTGCTTTGCTTTTCTGTTCTTTCGTTGGAAACTTGTTCCTGTGCTGTACAGTGCGATATATTACTTTTCAGTTTTCCTGTATTCCTAATTGACCGAGTGACACACATGTGATTTAGTTCACAAAGTAGTGCTTTGCGTTTCTGTTCTTCTGTTGGAAACTTGTTTCTGAGCTGTACATTGTGATATATCACTTTACAGTTTTCCTGTTATAATAATTGAACGGGCGACACGTATGTGAATTAGTTTACAAAGTTGTGCTTTGCATTTCTGTTCTTTCGATGGAAACTTGTTTCTGTGCCGTACAGTGCGAAATAACACTTTTTAGTTTTCCTGTATTCCTAATTGAGCGAGCGACATACACGTGATTCCGTTTAAAAGTAGTGCTTTGCTTTTCTGTTCTTTCGTTGGAAACTTGTTCCTGTGCTGTACAGTGCGATATATCACTTTTCAGTTTTCCTGTATTCCTAATTGACCGAGTGACACACATGTGATTTAGTTCACAAAGTAGTGCTTTGCGTTTCTGTTCTTCTGTTGGAAACTTGTTTCTGAGCTGTACATTGTGATATATCACTTTACAGTTTTCCTGTTATAATAATTGAACGGGCGACACGTATGTGAATTAGTTTACAAAGTTGTGCTTTGCATTTCTGTTCTTTCGATGGAAACTTGTTTCTGTGCCATACAGTGTGAGATAACACTTTTCAGTTTTCCTGTATTCCTAATTGAGCGAGCGACACACATGTGATTTCGTTTAAAAGTAGTGCTTTCGTTTTCTTTTCTTTCGTTGGAAACTTGTTCCTGTGCTGGACAGTGCGATATGTCACTTTTCAGTTTTCCTGTATTCCTAATTGAGCGAGTGACACACATGTGATTTAGTTTACAACGTATTGCTTTGCGTTTATGTTTTTTCTTTGGAAACTTCTTCCTGTTAGGAACACGATAGGGTTAGGGTTAAGGTTAGGGTTAGGATTTGGGTTAGGGTAGGGTTAGGGTTAGGGTTAGGGTTAGGGTTAGCGTTAGGGTAATATTAGGGTTAGGGTTAGGGTTAGGGTTAGGGTTATATCACTTTTCAGTTTTCCTGTTATAATAATTGAACAGGCGACACGTATGTGAATTAGTTTACAAAGTTGTGCTTTGCATTTCTGTTCTTTCGATAGAAACTTGTTTCTGTGCTGTACAGTGCGAAATAACACTTTTCTGTTTTCCTGTATTCCGAATTGAGCGAGTGACACACATGTGATTTAGTTCACAAAGTAGTGTGATGCGTTTCTGTTCTTCTGTTGGAAACTTGTTTCTGCGCTGTACATTGTGATATATCACTTTACAGTTTTCCTGCTATAATAATTGAACGGGCGACACGTATGTGATTTCGTTTACAAAGTAGTGCTTTGCTTTTCTGTTCTTTTGTTGGAAACTTATTCCTGTGCTGTACAATGCGATATCTCACTTTTCAGTTTTCCTGTATTCCTAATTGAGCGAGCGACACACATGTGATTTCGTTTAAAAGTAGTGCTTTCGTTTTCTTTTCTTTCGTTGGAAACTTGTTTCTGTGCTGGACAGTGCGATATGTCACTTTTCAGTTTTCCTGTATTCCTAATTGAGCGAGTGACACACATGTGATTTAGTTTACAAAGTATTGCTTTGCGTTTATGTTCTTTCTTTGGAAATTTCTTCCTGTTAGGAACACGATAGGGTTAGTGTTAGGGTTAGGGTTAGGGTTAGGGTTAGGGTTAGGGTTAGGGTTAGGGTAATGTTAGGGTTAGGGTTAGGGTTGGGTTATATCACTTTTCAGTTTTCCTGTTATAATAATTGAACAGGCGACACGTATGTGAATTAGTTCACAAAGTTGTGCTTTGCATTTCTGTTCTTTCGATGGAAACTTGTTTCTGTGCTGTACAGTGCGAAATAACACTTTTCAGTTTTCCTGTATTCCTGATTGAGCGAGCGACACACACGTGATTCCATTTAAAAGTCGTGCTTTGCTTTTCTGTTCTTTCGTTGGAAACTTGTTCCTGTGCTGTACAGTGCGATATATCACTTTTCAGTTTTCCTGTATTCTTAATTGAGCGAGTGACACACATGTGATTTAGTTCACAAAGTAGTCCTTTGCGTTGCTGTTCTTCTGTTGGAAACTTGTTTTTGCGCTGTACATTGTGATATATCACTTTACAGTTTTCCTGTTATAACAATTGAACGGGCGACACGTATGTGAATTCGTTTAAAAAGTAGTGCTTTGCTTTTCTGTTCTTTCGTTGGAAACTTGTTCCTGTGCTGTACAGTGCGATATCTCACTTTTCAGTTTTCCTGTATTCTTAATTGAGCGAGTGACACACATGTGATTTAGTTCACAAAGTATTGCTTTGCGTTTATGTTCTTTCTTTGGAAACTTCTTCCTGTTAGGAACACGATAGGGTTAGGGTTAGGGTTAGGGTTAGGGTTAGGGTTAGGGTTAGGGTTAGGGTAGGGTTAGGGTTAGGGTTAGGGTTATATCACTTTTCAGTTTTCCTGTATTCCTAATTGAGCGAGTGACACACATGTGATTTAGTTCACAAAGTATTGCTTTGCGTTTATGTTCTTTCTTTGGAAACTTCTTCATGTTAGGAACACGATAGGGTTAGGGTTAGGGTTAGGGTTAGGGTAGGGTTAGGGTTGGGGTTAGGGTTAGGGTTAGGGTTAGGGTTATATCACTTTTCAGTTTTCCTGTATTCCTAATTGAGCGAGTGACACACATGTGATTTAGTTTAAAAAGTAGTGCTTTGCGTTTATGTAATTTTGTTGGAAATTTGTTCCTGTTAGGAACAAGTTAGGGTTAGGGTTAGGGTTAGGGTTAGGCTTAGGGTTACGGTTAGGGTTAGGCTTAGGGGTAGGGTTAGGGTTAGGGTTAGGGTTAGGGTTAATGTTAGGGTTAGGGTTAGGGTTAGGGTAGGGTTAGGGTTAGTATTAGGGTTAATGTTAGGGTTAGGGTTAGGGTAGGGGGTTAGGGGTAGTGTTAGGGTTATATCACTTTTCAGTTTTCCTCTTATAATAATTGGACGTGCGACACGTATGTGCTTTAGTTTACAAAGTTGTGCTTTGCATTTTTGTTCTTTCGATGGAAACTTTTTTCTGTGCCGTACAGTGCAAAATAACACTTTTCAGTTTTCCTATATTCCTAATTGAGCGAGCGACACACACGTGATTCCGTTTAAAAGTAGTGCTTTGCTTTTCTGTTCTTTCGATGGAAACTTTTTTCTGTGCCGTACAGTGCAAAATAACACTTTTCAGTTTTCCTGTATTCCTAATTGAGCGAGCGACACACACGTGATTCCGTTTAAAAGTAGTGCTTTGCTTTTCTGTTCTTTCGTTGGAAACTTGTTCCTGTGCTGTACAGTGCGATATATCACTTTTCAGTTTTCCTGTATTCCTAATTGACCAAGTGACACACATGTGATTTAGTTCACAAAGTAGTGCTTTGCGTTTCTGTTCTTCTGATGGAAACTTGTTTCTGAGCTGTACATTGTGATATATCACTTTACAGTTTTCCTGTTATAATAATTGAACGGGCGACACGTATGTGAATTAGTTTACAATGTTGTGCTTTGCATTTTTGTTCTTTCGATGGAAACTTGTTTCTGTGCCATACAGTGTGAGATAACACTTTTCAGTTTTCCTGTATTCCTAATTGAGCGAGCGACACACATGTGATTTCGTTTAAAAGTAGTGCTTTCGTTTTCTTTTCTTTCGTTGGAAACTTGTTCCTGTGCTGGACAGTGCGATATGTTACTTTTCAGTTTTCCTGTATTCTTAATTGAGCGAGTGACACACATGTGATTTAGTTTACAAAGTATTGCTTTGCGTTTATGTTCTTTCTTTGGAAATTTCTTCCTGTTAGGAACACGATAGGGTTAGGGTTAGGGTTAGGGTTAGGGTTACGGTTAGGGTTAGGGTTAGGGTTAGGGTTAGGGTAATGTTAGGGTTAGGGTTAGGGTTAGGGTTATATCACTTTTCAGTTTTTCTGTTATAATAATTGAACAGGCGACACGTATGTGAATTACTTTACAAAGTTGTGCTTTGCATTTCTGTTCTTTCGATGGAAACTTGTTTCTGTGCTGTACAGTGCGAAATAACACTTTTCAGTTTTCCTGTATTCCTAATTGAGCGAGCGACACACACGTGATTCCGTTTAAAAGTCGTGCTTTGCTTTTCTGTTCTTTCGTTGGAAACTTGTTCCTCTGCTGTACAGTGCGATATATCACTTTTCAGTTTTCCTGTATTCTTAATTGAGCGAGTGACACACATGTGATTTAGTTCACAAAGTAGTCCTTTACGTTGCTGTTCTTCTGTTGGAAACTTGTTTTTGCGCTGTACATTGTGATATATCACTTTACAGTTTTCCTGTTATAATAATTGAACGGGCGACACGTATGTGAATTCGTTTAAAAAGTAGTGCTTTGCTTTTCTGTTCTTTCGTTGGAAACTTGTTCCTGTGCTGTACAGTGCGATATATCACTTTTCAGTTTTCCTGTATTCCTAATTGAGCGAGTGACACACATGTGATTTAGTTCACAAAGTATTGCTTTGCGTTTATGTTCTTTCTTTGGAAACTTCTACCTGTTAGGAATACGATAGGGTTAGGGTTAGGGTTAGGGTTAGGTTTAGGGTTAGGGTTAGGGTAGGGTTAGGCTTAGGGGTAGGGTTAGGGTTAGGGTTAGGGTTAGGGTTAATGTTAGGGTTAGGGTTAGGGTTAGGGTAGGGTTAGGGTTAGGGTTAGTATTAGGGTTAATGTTAGGGTTAGGGTTAGGGTTAGGGTTAGGGTTAGTATTAGGGTTAATGTTAGGGTTAGGGTTAGGGTAGGGGGTTAGGGGTAGTGTTAGGGTTATATCACTTTTCAGTTTTCCTCTTATAATAATTGGACGTGCGACACGTATGTGCTTTAGTTTACAAAGTTGTGCTTTGCATTTCTGTTCTTTCGATGGAAACTTTTTTCTGTGCCGTACAGTGCAAAATAACACTTTTCAGTTTTCCTATATTCCTAAGTGAGCGAGCGACACACACGTGATTCCGTTTAAAAGTAGTGCTTTGCTTTTCTGTTCTTTCGTTGGAAACTTGTTCCTGTGCTGTACAGTGCGATATATTACTTTTCAGTTTTCCTGTATTCCTAATTGACCGAGTGACACACATGTGATTTAGTTCACAAAGTAGTGCTTTGCGTTTCTGTTCTTCTGTTGGAAACTTGTTTCTGAGCTGTACATTGTGATATATCACTTTACAGTTTTCCTGTTATAATAATTGAACGGGCGACACGTATGTGAATTAGTTTACAAAGTTGTGCTTTGCATTTCTGTTCTTTCGATGGAAACTTGTTTCTGTGCCGTACAGTGCGAAATAACACTTTTTAGTTTTCCTGTATTCCTAATTGAGCGAGCGACATACACGTGATTCCGTTTAAAAGTAGTGCTTTGCTTTTCTGTTCTTTCGTTGGAAACTAGTTCCTGTGCTGTACAGTGCGATATATCACTTTTCAGTTTTCCTGTATTCCTAATTGACCGAGTGACACACATGTGATTTAGTTCACAAAGTAGTGCTTTGCGTTTCTGTTCTTCTGTTGGAAACTTGTTTCTGAGCTGTACATTGTGATATATCACTTTACAGTTTTCCTGTTATAATAATTGAACGGGCGACACGTATGTGAATTAGTTTACAAAGTTGTGCTTTGCATTTCTGTTCTTTCGATGGAAACTTGTTTCTGTGCCATACAGTGTGAGATAACACTTTTCAGTTTTCCTGTATTCCTAATTGAGCGAGCGACACACATGTGATTTCGTTTAAAAGTAGTGCTTTCGTTTTCTTTTCTTTCGTTGGAAACTTGTTCCTGTGCTGGACAGTGCGATATGTCACTTTTCAGTTTTCCTGTATTCCTAATTGAGCGAGTGACACACATGTGATTTAGTTTACAAAGTATTGCTTTGCGTTTATGTTTTTTCTTTGGAAACTTCTTCCTGTTAGGAACACGATAGGGTTAGGGTTAAGGTTAGGGTTAGGATTAGGGTTAGGGTAGGGTTAGGGTTAGGGTTAGGGTTAGGGTTAGGGTAATGTTAGGGTTAGGGTTAGGGTTAGGGATAGGGTTATATCACTTTTCAGTTTTCCTGTTATAATAATTGAACAGGCAACACGTATGTGAATTAGTTTACAAAGTTGTGCTTTGCATTTCTGTTCTTTCGATAGAAACTTGTTTCTGTGCTGTACAGTGCGAAATAACACTTTTCTGTTTTCCTGTATTCCGAATTGAGCGAGTGACACACATGTGATTTAGTTCACAAAGTAGTGTGATGCGTTTCTGTTCTTCTGTTGGAAACTTGTTTCTGCGCTGTACATTGTGATATATCACTTTACAGTTTTCCTGCTATAATAATTGAACGGGCGACACGTATGTGATTTCGTTTACAAAGTAGTGCTTTGCTTTTCTGTTCTTTTGTTGGAAACTTATTCCTGTGCTGTACAATGCGATATATCACTTTTCAGTTTTCCTGTATTCCTAATTGAGCGAGCGACACACATGTGATTTCGTTTAAAAGTAGTGCTTTCGTTTTCTTTTCTTTCGTTGGAAACTTGTTTCTGTGCTGGACAGTGCGATATGTCACTTTTCAGTTTTCCTGTATTCCTAATTGAGCGAGTGACACACATGTGATTTAGTTTACAAAGTATTGCTTTGCGTTTATGTTCTTTCTTTGGAAATTTCTTCCTGTTAGGAACACGATAGGGTTAGGGTTAGGGTTAGGGTTAGGGTTACGGTTAGGGTTAGGGTTAGGGTTAGGGTTAGGGTAATGTTAGGGTTAGGGTTAGGGTTGGGTTATATCACTTTTCAGTTTTCCTGTTATAATAATTGAACAGGCGACACGTATGTGAATTAGTTCACAAAGTTGTGCTTTGCATTTCTGTTCTTTCGATGGAAACTTGTTTCTGTGCTGTATAGTGCGAAATAACACTTTTCAGTTTTCCTGTATTCCTGATTGAGCGAGCGACACACACGTGATTCCATTTAAAAGTCGTGCTTTGCTTTTCTGTTCTTTCGTTGGAAACTTGTTCCTGTGCTGTACAGTGCGATATATCACTTTTCAGTTTTCCTGTATTCTTAATTGAGCGAGTGACACACATGTGATTTAGTTCACAAAGTAGTCCTTTGCGTTGCTGTTCTTCTGTTGGAAACTTGTTTTTGCGCTGTACATTGTGATATATCACTTTACAGTTTTCCTGTTATAATAATTGAACGGGCGACACGTATGTGAATTCGTTTAAAAAGTAGTGCTTTGCTTTTCTGTTCTTTCGTTGGAAACTTGTTCCTGTGCTGTACAGTGCGATATCTCACTTTTCAGTTTTCCTGTATTCTTAATTGAGCGAGTGACACACATGTGATTTAGTTCACAAAGTATTGCTTTGCGTTTATGTTCTTTCTTTGGAAACTTCTTCCTGTTAGGAACACGATAGGGTTAGGGTTAGGGTTAGGGTTAGGGTTAGGGTTAGGGTTAGGGTAGGGTTAGGGTTAGGGTTAGGGTTAGGGTTAGGGTTAGGGTTATATCACTTTTCAGTTTTCCTGTATTCCTAATTGAGCGAGTGACACACATGTGATTTAGTTTACAAAGTAGTGCTTTGCGTTTATGTAATTTTGTTGGAAATTTGTTCCTGTTAGGAATAAGTTAGGGTTAGGGTTAGGGTTAGGGTTAGGCTTAGGGTTACGGTTAGGGTTAGGCTTAGGGGTAGGGTTAGGGTTAGTATTAGGGTTAATGTTAGGGTTAGGGTTAGGGTTAGGGTTAGGGTAATATTAGGGTTAGGGTTAGGGTTAGGGTTATATCACTTTTCAGTTTTTCTGTTATAATAATTGAACAGGCGACACGTATGTGAATTAGTTTACAAAGTTGTGGTTTGCATTTCTGTTCTTTCTATGGAAACTTTTTTCTGTGCTGTACAGTGCGAAATAACACTTTTCAGTTTTCCTGTATTCCTAATTGAGCGAGCGACACACATGTGATTTCGTTTAAAAGTAGTGCTTTCGTTTTCTTTTCTTTCGTTGGAAACTTGTTTCTGTGCTGGACAGTGCGATATGTCACTTTTCAGTTTTCCTGTATTCCTAATTGAGCGAGTGACACACATGTGATTTAGTTTACAAAGTATTGCTTTGCGTTTATGTTCTTTCTTTGGAAATTTCTTCCTGTTAGGAACACGATAGGGTTAGTGTTAGGGTTAGGGTTAGGGTTAGGGTTAGGGTTAGGGTTAGGGTTAGGGTAATGTTAGGGTTAGGGTTAGGGTTGGGTTATATCACTTTTCAGTTTTCCTGTTATAATAATTGAACAGGCGACACGTATGTGAATTAGTTCACAAAGTTGTGCTTTGCATTTCTGTTCTTTCGATGGAAACTTGTTTCTGTGCTGTACAGTGCGAAATAACACTTTTCAGTTTTCCTGTATTCCTGATTGAGCGAGCGACACACACGTGATTCCATTTAAAAGTCGTGCTTTGCTTTTCTGTTCTTTCGTTGGAAACTTGTTCCTGTGCTGTACAGTGCGATATATCACTTTTCAGTTTTCCTGTATTCTTAATTGAGCGAGTGACACACATGTGATTTAGTTCACAAAGTAGTCCTTTGCGTTGCTGTTCTTCTGTTGGAAACTTGTTTTTGCGCTGTACATTGTGATATATCACTTTACAGTTTTCCTGTTATAACAATTGAACGGGCGACACGTATGTGAATTCGTTTAAAAAGTAGTGCTTTGCTTTTCTGTTCTTTCGTTGGAAACTTGTTCCTGTGCTGTACAGTGCGATATCTCACTTTTCAGTTTTCCTGTATTCTTAATTGAGCGAGTGACACACATGTGATTTAGTTCACAAAGTATTGCTTTGCGTTTATGTTCTTTCTTTGGAAACTTCTTCCTGTTAGGAACACGATAGGGTTAGGGTTAGGGTTAGGGTTAGGGTTAGGGTTAGGGTTAGGGTTAGGGTTAGGGTAGGGTTAGGGTTAGGGTTAGGGTTAGGGTTAGGGTTATATCACTTTTCAGTTTTCCTGTATTCCTAATTGAGCGAGTGACACACATGTGATTTAGTTCACAAAGTATTGCTTTGCGTTTATGTTCTTTCTTTGGAAACTTCTTCATGTTAGGAACACGATAGGGTTAGGGTTAGGGTTAGGGTTAGGGTAGGGTTAGGGTTGGGGTTAGGGTTAGGGTTAGGGTTAGGGTTATATCACTTTTCAGTTTTCCTGTATTCCTAATTGAGCGAGTGACACACATGTGATTTAGTTTAAAAAGTAGTGCTTTGCGTTTATGTAATTTTGTTGGAAATTTGTTCCTGTTAGGAACAAGTTAGGGTTAGGGTTAGGGTTAGGGTTAGGCTTAGGGTTACGGTTAGGGTTAGGCTTAGGGGTAGGGTTAGGGTTAGGGTTAGGGTTAGGGTTAATGTTAGGGTTAGGGTTAGGGTTAGGGTAGGGTTAGGGTTAGTATTAGGGTTAATGTTAGGGTTAGGGTTAGGGTAGGGGGTTAGGGGTAGTGTTAGGGTTATATCACTTTTCAGTTTTCCTCTTATAATAATTGGACGTGCGACACGTATGTGCTTTAGTTTACAAAGTTGTGCTTTGCATTTTTGTTCTTTCGATGGAAACTTTTTTCTGTGCCGTACAGTGCAAAATAACACTTTTCAGTTTTCCTATATTCCTAATTGAGCGAGCGACACACACGTGATTCCGTTTAAAAGTAGTGCTTTGCTTTTCTGTTCTTTCGATGGAAACTTTTTTCTGTGCCGTACAGTGCAAAATAACACTTTTCAGTTTTCCTGTATTCCTAATTGAGCGAGCGACACACACGTGATTCCGTTTAAAAGTAGTGCTTTGCTTTTCTGTTCTTTCGTTGGAAACTTGTTCCTGTGCTGTACAGTGCGATATATCACTTTTCAGTTTTCCTGTATTCCTAATTGACCAAGTGACACACATGTGATTTAGTTCACAAAGTAGTGCTTTGCGTTTCTGTTCTTCTGATGGAAACTTGTTTCTGAGCTGTACATTGTGATATATCACTTTACAGTTTTCCTGTTATAATAATTGAACGGGCGACACGTATGTGAATTAGTTTACAATGTTGTGCTTTGCATTTTTGTTCTTTCGATGGAAACTTGTTTCTGTGCCATACAGTGTGAGATAACACTTTTCAGTTTTCCTGTATTCCTAATTGAGCGAGCGACACACATGTGATTTCGTTTAAAAGTAGTGCTTTCGTTTTCTTTTCTTTCGTTGGAAACTTTTTCCTGTGCTGGACAGTGCGATATGTTACTTTTCAGTTTTCCTGTATTCTTAATTGAGCGAGTGACACACATGTGATTTAGTTTACAAAGTATTGCTTTGCGTTTATGTTCTTTCTTTGGAAATTTCTTCCTGTTAGGAACACGATAGGGTTAGGGTTAGGGTTAGGGTTAGGGTTACGGTTAGGGTTAGGGTTAGGGTTAGGGTTAGGGTAATGTTAGGGTTAGGGTTAGGGTTAGGGTTATATCACTTTTCAGTTTTTCTGTTATAATAATTGAACAGGCGACACGTATGTGAATTACTTTACAAAGTTGTGCTTTGCATTTCTGTTCTTTCGATGGAAACTTGTTTCTGTGCTGTACAGTGCGAAATAACACTTTTCAGTTTTCCTGTATTCCTAATTGAGCGAGCGACACACACGTGATTCCGTTTAAAAGTCGTGCTTTGCTTTTCTGTTCTTTCGTTGGAAACTTGTTCCTCTGCTGTACAGTGCGATATATCACTTTTCAGTTTTCCTGTATTCTTAATTGAGCGAGTGACACACATGTGATTTAGTTCACAAAGTAGTCCTTTACGTTGCTGTTCTTCTGTTGGAAACTTGTTTTTGCGCTGTACATTGTGATATATCACTTTACAGTTTTCCTGTTATAATAATTGAACGGGCGACACGTATGTGAATTCGTTTAAAAAGTAGTGCTTTGCTTTTCTGTTCTTTCGTTGGAAACTTGTTCCTGTGCTGTACAGTGCGATATATCACTTTTCAGTTTTCCTGTATTCCTAATTGAGCGAGTGACACACATGTGATTTAGTTCACAAAGTATTGCTTTGCGTTTATGTTCTTTCTTTGGAAACTTCTTCCTGTTAGGAATACGATAGGGTTAGGGTTAGGGTTAGGGTTAGGTTTAGGGTTAGGGTTAGGGTAGGGTTAGGCTTAGGGGTAGGGTTAGGGTTAGGGTTAGGGTTAGGGTTAATGTTAGGGTTAGGGTTAGGGTTAGGGTAGGGTTAGGGTTAGGGTTAGTATTAGGGTTAATGTTAGGGTTAGGGTTAGGGTTAGGGTTAGGGTTAGTATTAGGGTTAATGTTAGGGTTAGGGTTAGGGTAGGGGGTTAGGGGTAGTGTTAGGGTTATATCACTTTTCAGTTTTCCTCTTATAATAATTGGACGTGCGACACGTATGTGCTTTAGTTTACAAAGTTGTGCTTTGCATTTCTGTTCTTTCGATGGAAACTTTTTTCTGTGCCGTACAGTGCAAAATAACACTTTTCAGTTTTCCTATATTCCTAAGTGAGCGAGCGACACACACGTGATTCCGTTTAAAAGTAGTGCTTTGCTTTTCTGTTCTTTCGTTGGAAACTTGTTCCTGTGCTGTACAGTGCGATATATTACTTTTCAGTTTTCCTGTATTCCTAATTGACCGAGTGACACACATGTGATTTAGTTCACAAAGTAGTGCTTTGCGTTTCTGTTCTTCTGTTGGAAACTTGTTTCTGAGCTGTACATTGTGATATATCACTTTACAGTTTTCCTGTTATAATAATTGAACGGGCGACACGTATGTGAATTAGTTTACAAAGTTGTGCTTTGCATTTCTGTTCTTTCGATGGAAACTTGTTTCTGTGCCGTACAGTGCGAAATAACACTTTTTAGTTTTCCTGTATTCCTAATTGAGCGAGCGACATACACGTGATTCCGTTTAAAAGTAGTGCTTTTCTTTTCTGTTCTTTCGTTGGAAACTAGTTCCTGTGCTGTACAGTGCGATATATCACTTTTCAGTTTTCCTGTATTCCTAATTGACCGAGTGACACACATGTGATTTAGTTCACAAAGTAGTGCTTTGCGTTTCTGTTCTTCTGTTGGAAACTTGTTTCTGAGCTGTACATTGTGATATATCACTTTACAGTTTTCCTGTTATAATAATTGAACGGGCGACACGTATGTGAATTAGTTTACAAAGTTGTGCTTTGCATTTCTGTTCTTTCGATGGAAACTTGTTTCTGTGCCATACAGTGTGAGATAACACTTTTCAGTTTTCCTGTATTCCTAATTGAGCGAGCGACACACATGTGATTTCGTTTAAAAGTAGTGCTTTCGTTTTCTTTTCTTTCGTTGGAAACTTGTTCCTGTGCTGGACAGTGCGATATGTCACTTTTCAGTTTTCCTGTATTCCTAATTGAGCGAGTGACACACATGTGATTTAGTTTACAAAGTATTGCTTTGCGTTTATGTTTTTTCTTTGGAAACTTCTTCCTGTTAGGAACACGATAGGGTTAGGGTTAAGGTTAGGGTTAGGATTAGGGTTAGGGTAGGGTTAGGGTTAGGGTTAGGGTTAGGGTTAGGGTAATGTTAGGGTTAGGGTTAGGGTTAGGGATAGGGTTATATCACTTTTCAGTTTTCCTGTTATAATAATTGAACAGGCAACACGTATGTGAATTAGTTTACAAAGTTGTGCTTTGCATTTCTGTTCTTTCGATAGAAACTTGTTTCTGTGCTGTACAGTGCGAAATAACACTTTTCTGTTTTCCTGTATTCCGAATTGAGCGAGTGACACACATGTGATTTAGTTCACAAAGTAGTGTGATGCGTTTCTGTTCTTCTGTTGGAAACTTGTTTCTGCGCTGTACATTGTGATATATCACTTTACAGTTTTCCTGCTATAATAATTGAACGGGCGACACGTATGTGATTTCGTTTACAAAGTAGTGCTTTGCTTTTCTGTTCTTTTGTTGGAAACTTATTCCTGTGCTGTACAATGCGATATATCACTTTTCAGTTTTCCTGTATTCCTAATTGAGCGAGCGACACACATGTGATTTCGTTTAAAAGTAGTGCTTTCGTTTTCTTTTCTTTCGTTGGAAACTTGTTTCTGTGCTGGACAGTGCGATATGTCACTTTTCAGTTTTCCTGTATTCCTAATTGAGCGAGTGACACACATGTGATTTAGTTTACAAAGTATTGCTTTGCGTTTATGTTCTTTCTTTGGAAATTTCTTCCTGTTAGGAACACGATAGGGTTAGGGTTAGGGTTAGGGTTAGGGTTACGGTTAGGGTTAGGGTTAGGGTTAGGGTTAGGGTAATGTTAGGGTTAGGGTTAGGGTTGGGTTATATCACTTTTCAGTTTTCCTGTTATAATAATTGAACAGGCGACACGTATGTGAATTAGTTCACAAAGTTGTGCTTTGCATTTCTGTTCTTTCGATGGAAACTTGTTTCTGTGCTGTATAGTGCGAAATAACACTTTTCAGTTTTCCTGTATTCCTGATTGAGCGAGCGACACACACGTGATTCCATTTAAAAGTCGTGCTTTGCTTTTCTGTTCTTTCGTTGGAAACTTGTTCCTGTGCTGTACAGTGCGATATATCACTTTTCAGTTTTCCTGTATTCTTAATTGAGCGAGTGACACACATGTGATTTAGTTCACAAAGTAGTCCTTTGCGTTGCTGTTCTTCTGTTGGAAACTTGTTTTTGCGCTGTACATTGTGATATATCACTTTACAGTTTTCCTGTTATAATAATTGAACGGGCGACACGTATGTGAATTCGTTTAAAAAGTAGTGCTTTGCTTTTCTGTTCTTTCGTTGGAAACTTGTTCCTGTGCTGTACAGTGCGATATCTCACTTTTCAGTTTTCCTGTATTCTTAATTGAGCGAGTGACACACATGTGATTTAGTTCACAAAGTATTGCTTTGCGTTTATGTTCTTTCTTTGGAAACTTCTTCCTGTTAGGAACACGATAGGGTTAGGGTTAGGGTTAGGGTTAGGGTTAGGGTTAGGGTTATATCACTTTTCAGTTTTCCTGTATTCCTAATTGAGCGAGTGACACACATGTGATTTAGTTTACAAAGTAGTGCTTTGCGTTTATGTAATTTTGTTGGAAATTTGTTCCTGTTAGGAACAAGTTAGGGTTAGGGTTAGGGTTAGGGTTAGGCTTAGGGTTACGGTTAGGGTTAGGCTTAGGGGTAGGGTTAGGGTTAGGGTTAGGGTTAGGGTTAGGGTTAATGTTAGGGTTAGGGTTAGGGTTAGGGTAGGGTTAGGGTTAGTATTAGGGTTAATGTTAGGGTTAGGGTTAGGGTAGGGGGTTAGGGGTAGTGTTAGGGTTATATCACTTTTCAGTTTTCCTCTTATAATAATTGGACGTGCGACACGTATGTGCTTTAGTTTACAAAGTTGTGCTTTGCATTTCTGTTCTTTCGATGGAAACTTTTTTCTGTGCCGTACAGTGCAAAATAACACTTTTCAGTTTTCCTATATTCCCAATTGAGCGAGCGACACACACGTGATTCCGTTTAAAAGTAGTGCTTTGCTTTTCTGTTCTTTCGATGGAAACTTTTTTCTGTGCCGTACAGTGCAAAATAACACTTTTCAGTTTTCCTGTATTCCTAATTGAGCGAGCGACACACACGTGATTCCGTTTAAAAGTAGTGCTTTGCTTTTCTGTTCTTTCGTTGGAAACTTGTTCCTGTGCTGTACAGTGCGATATATCACTTTTCAGTTTTCCTGTATTCCTAATTGACCAAGTGACACACATGTGATTTAGTTCACAAAGTAGTGCTTTGCGTTTCTGTTCTTCTGTTGGAAACTTGTTTCTGAGCTGTACATTGTGATATATCACTTTACAGTTTTCCTGTTATAATAATTGAACGGGCGACACGTATGTGAATTAGTTTACAAAGTTGTGCTTTGCATTTCTGTTCTTTCGATGGAAACTTGTTTCTGTGCCATACAGTGTGAGATAACACTTTTCAGTTTTCCTGTATTCCTAATTGAGCGAGCGACACACATGTGATTTCGTTTAAAAGTAGTGCTTTCGTTTTCTTTTCTTTCGTTGGAAACTTGTTCCTGTGCTGGACAGTGCGATATGTCACTTTTCAGTTTTCCTGTATTCCTAATTGAGCGAGTGACACACATGTGATTTAGTTTACAAAGTATTGCTTTGCGTTTATGTTCTTTCTTTGGAAATTTCTTCCTGTTAGGAACACGATAGGGTTAGGGTTAGGGTTAGGGTTAGGGTTACGGTTAGGGTTAGGGTTAGGGTTAGGGTTAGGGTAATGTTAGGGTTAAGGTTAGGGTTAGGGTTATATCACTTTTCAGTTTTTCTGTTATAATAATTGAACAGGCGACACGTATGTGAATTAGTTTACAAAGTTGTGCTTTGCATTTCTGTTCTTTCGATGGAAACTTGTTTCTGTGCTGTACAGTGCGAAATAACACTTTTCAGTTTTCCTGTATTCCTAATTGAGCGAGCGACACACACGTGATTCCGTTTAAAAGTCGTGCTTTGCTTTTCTGTTCTTTCGTTGGAAACTTGTTCCTCTGCTGTACAGTGCGATATATCACTTTTCAGTTTTCCTGTATTCTTAATTGAGCGAGTGACACACATGTGATTTAGTTCACAAAGTAGTCCTTTACGTTGCTGTTCTTCTGTTGGTAACTTGTTTTTTCGCTGTACATTGTGATATATCACTTTACAGTTTTCCTGTTATAATAATTGAACGGGCGACACGTATGTGAATTCGTTTAAAAAGTAGTGCTTTGCTTTTCTGTTCTTTCGTTGGAAACTTGTTCCTGTGCTGTACAGTGCGATATATCACTTTTCAGTTTTCTTGTATTCCTAATTGAGCGAGTGACACACATGTGATTTAGTTCACAAAGTATTGCTTTGCGTTTATGTTCTTTCTTTGGAAACTTCTTCCTGTTAGGAATACGATAGGGTTAGGGTTAGGGTTAGGGTTAGGGTTAGGTTTAGGGTTAGGGTTAGGGTAGGGTTAGGCTTAGGGGTAGGGTTAGGGTTAGGGTTAGGGTTAGGGTTAATGTTAGGGTTAGGGTTAGGGTTAGGGTAGGGTTAGGGTTAGGGTTAGTATTAGGGTTAATGTTAGGGTTAGGGTTAGGGTAGGGGGTTAGGGGTAGTGTTAGGGTTATATCACTTTTCAGTTTTCCTCTTATAATAATTGGACGTGCGACACGTATGTGCTTTAGTTTACAAAGTTGTGCTTTGCATTTCTGTTCTTTCGATGGAAACTTTTTTCTGTGCTGTACAGTGCGAAATAACACTTTTCAGTTTTCCTGTATTCCTAATTGAGCGAGCGACACACACGTGATTCCGTTTAAAAGTAGTGCTTTGCTTTTCTGTTCTTTCGTTGGAAACTTGTTCCTGTGCTGTACAGTGCGATATATCACTTTTCAGTTTTCCTGTATTCCTAATTGACCGAGTGACACACATGTGATTTAGTTCACAAAGTAGTGCTTTGCGTTTCTGTTCTTCTGTTGGAAACTTGTTTCTGAGCTGTACATTGTGATATATCACTTTACAGTTTTCCTGTTATAATAATTGAACGGGCGACACGTATGTGAATTAGTTTACAAAGTTGTGCTTTGCATTTCTGTTCTTTCGATGGAAACTTGTTTCTGTGCCATACAGTGTGAGATAACACTTTTCAGTTTTCCTGTATTCCTAATTGAGCGAGCGACACACATGTGATTTCGTTTAAAAGTAGTGCTTTCGTTTTCTTTTCTTTCGTTGGAAACTTGTTCCTGTGCTGGACAGTGCGATATGTCACTTTTCAGTTTTCCTGTATTCCTAATTGAGCGAGTGACACACATGTGATTTAGTTTACAACGTATTGCTTTGCGTTTATGTTTTTTCTTTGGAAACTTCTTCCTGTTAGGAACACGATAGGGTTAGGGTTAAGGTTAGGGTTAGGATTTGGGTTAGGGTAGGGTTAGGGTTAGGGTTAGGGTTAGGGTTAGCGTTAGGGTAATGTTAGGGTTAGGGTTAGGGTTAGGGTTAGGGTTATATCACTTTTCAGTTTTCCTGTTATAATAATTGAACAGGCGACACGTATGTGAATTAGTTTACAAAGTTGTGCTTTGCATTTCTGTTCTTTCGATAGAAACTTGTTTCTGTGCTGTACAGTGCGAAATAACACTTTTCTGTTTTCCTGTATTCCGAATTGAGCGAGTGACACACATGTGATTTAGTTCACAAAGTAGTGTGATGCGTTTCTGTTCTTCTGTTGGAAACTTGTTTCTGCGCTGTACATTGTGATATATCACTTTACAGTTTTCCTGCTATAATAATTGAACGGGCGACACGTATGTGATTTCGTTTACAAAGTAGTGCTTTGCTTTTCTGTTCTTTTGTTGGAAACTTATTCCTGTGCTGTACAATGCGATATATCACTTTTCAGTTTTCCTGTATTCCTAATTGAGCGAGCGACACACATGTGATTTCGTTTAAAAGTAGTGCTTTCGTTTTCTTTTCTTTCGTTGGAAACTTGTTTCTGTGCTGGACAGTGCGATATGTCACTTTTCAGTTTTCCTGTATTCCTAATTGAGCGAGTGACACACATGTGATTTAGTTTACAAAGTATTGCTTTGCGTTTATGTTCTTTCTTTGGAAATTTCTTCCTGTTAGGAACACGATAGGGTTAGGGTTAGGGTTAGGGTTAGGGTTAGGGTTACGGTTAGGGTTAGGGTTAGGGTTAGGGTTAGGGTAATGTTAGGGTTAGGGTTAGGGTTGGGTTATATCACTTTTCAGTTTTCCTGTTATAATAATTGAACAGGCGACACGTATGTGAATTAGTTCACAAAGTTGTGCTTTGCATTTCTGTTCTTTCGATGGAAACTTGTTTCTGTGCTGTACAGTGCGAAATAACACTTTTCAGTTTTCCTGTATTCCTGATTGAGCGAGCGACACACACGTGATTCCATTTAAAAGTCGTGCTTTGCTTTTCTGTTCTTTCGTTGGAAACTTGTTCCTGTGCTGTACAGTGCGATATATCACTTTTCAGTTTTCCTGTATTCTTAATTGAGCGAGTGACACACATGTGATTTAGTTCACAAAGTAGTCCTTTGCGTTGCTGTTCTTCTGTTGGAAACTTGTTTTTGCGCTGTACATTGTGATATATCACTTTACAGTTTTCCTGTTATAACAATTGAACGGGCGACACGTATGTGAATTCGTTTAAAAAGTAGTGCTTTGATTTTCTGTTCTTTCGTTGGAAACTTGTTCCTGTGCTGTACAGTGCGATATCTCACTTTTCAGTTTTCCTGTATTCTTAATTGAGCGAGTGACACACATGTGATTTAGTTCACAAAGTATTGCTTTGCGTTTATGTTCTTTCTTTGGAAACTTCTTCCTGTTAGGAACACGATAGGGTTAGGGTTAGGGTTAGGGTTAGGGTTAGGGTTAGGGTTAGGGTAGGGTTAGGGTTAGGGTTAGGGTTAGGGTTAGGGTTAGGGTTATATCACTTTTCAGTTTTCCTGTATTCCTAATTGAGCGAGTGACACACATGTGATTTAGTTTACAAAGTAGTGCTTTGCGTTTATGTAATTTTGTTGGAAATTTGTTCCTGTTAGGAACAAGTTAGGGTTAGGGTTAGTGTTAGGGTTAGGCTTAGGGTTACGGTTAGGGTTAGGCTTAGGGGTAGGGTTAGGGTTAGGGTTAGGGTTAGGGTTAATGTTAGGGTTAGGGTTAGGGTTAGGGTAGGGTTAGGGTTAGTATTAGGGTTAATGTTAGGGTTAGGGTTAGGGTAGGGGGTTAGGGGTAGTGTTAGGGTTATATCACTTTTCAGTTTTCCTCTTATAATAATTGGACGTGCGACACGTATGTGCTTTAGTTTACAAAGTTGTGCTTTGCATTTCTGTTCTTTCGATGGAAACTTTTTTCTGTGCCGTACAGTGCAAAATAACACTTTTCAGTTTTCCTATATTCCTAATTGAGCGAGCGACACACACGTGATTCCGTTTAAAAGTAGTGCTTTGCTTTTCTGTTCTTTCGATGGAAACTTTTTTCTGTGCCGTACAGTGCAAAATAACACTTTTCAGTTTTCCTGTATTCCTAATTGAGCGAGCGACACACACGTGATTCCGTTTAAAAGTAGTGCTTTGCTTTTCTGTTCTTTCGTTGGAAACTTGTTCCTGTGCTGGACAGTGCGATATGTCACTTTTCAGTTTTCCTGTATTCCTAATTGAGCGAGTGACACACATGTGATTTAGTTTACAAAGTATTGCTTTGCGTTTATGTTCTTTCTTTGGAAATTTCTTCCTGTTAGGAACACGATAGGGTTAGGGTTAGGGTTAGGGTTAGGGTTACGGTTAGGGTTAGGGTTAGGGTTAGGGTTAGGGTAATGTTAGGGTTAGGGTTAGGGTTAGGGTTAGGGTTAGGGTTATATCACTTTTCAGTTTTTCTGTTATAATAATTGAACAGGCGACACGTATGTGAATTAGTTTACAAAGTTGTGCTTTGCATTTCTGTTCTTTCGATGGAAACTTGTTTCTGTGCTGTACAGTGCGAAATAACACTTTTCAGTTTTCCTGTATTCCTAATTGAGCGAGCGACACACACGTGATTCCGTTTAAAAGTCGTGCTTTGCTTTTCTGTTCTTTTGTTGGAAACTTGTTCCTCTGCTGTACAGTGCGATATATCACTTTTCAGTTTTCCTGTATTCCTAATTGACCGAGTGACACACATGTGATTTAGTTCACAAAGTAGTGCTTTGCGTTTCTGTTCTTCTGTTGGAAACTTGTTTCTGAGCTGTACATTGTGATATATCACTTTACAGTTTTCCTGTTATAATAATTGAACGGGCGACACGTATGTGAATTAGTTTACAAAGTTGTGCTTTGCATTTCTGTTCTTTCGATGGAAACTTGTTTCTGTGCCATACAGTGTGAGATAACACTTTTCAGTTTTCCTGTATTCCTAATTGAGCGAGCGACACACATGTGATTTCGTTTAAAAGTAGTGCTTTCGTTTTCTTTTCTTTCGTTGGAAACTTGTTCCTGTGCTGGACAGTGCGATATGTCACTTTTCAGTTTTCCTGTATTCCTAATTGAGCGAGTGACACACATGTGATTTAGTTTACAAAGTATTGCTTTGCGTTTATGTTTTTTCTTTGGAAACTTCTTCCTGTTAGGAACACGATAGGGTTAGGGTTAAGGTTAGGGTTAGGATTAGGGTTAGGGTAGGGTTAGGGTTAGGGTTAGGGTTAGGGTTAGGGTAATGTTAGGGTTAGGGTTAGGGTTAGGGTTAGGGTTAGGGTTATATCACTTTTCAGTTTTCCTGTTATAATAATTGAACAGGCGACACGTATGTGAATTAGTTTACAAAGTTGTGCTTTGCATTTCTGTTCTTTCGATAGAAACTTGTTTCTGTGCTGTACAGTGCGAAATAACACTTTTCTGTTTTCCTGTATTCCGAATTGAGCGAGTGACACACATGTGATTTAGTTCACAAAGTAGTGTGATGCGTTTCTGTTGTTCTGTTGGAAACTTGTTTCTGCGCTGTACATTGTGATATATCACTTTACAGTTTTCCTGCTATAATAATTGAACGGGCGACACGTATGTGATTTCGTTTACAAAGTAGTGCTTTGCTTTTCTGTTCTTTTGTTGGAAACTTATTCCTGTGCTGTACAATGCGATATATCACTTTTCAGTTTTCCTGTATTCCTAATTGAGCGAGCGACACACACGTGATTCCATTTAAAAGTCGTGCTTTGCTTTTCTGTTCTTTCGTTGGAAACTTGTTCCTGTGCTGTACAGTGCGATATATCACTTTTCAGTTTTCCTGTATTCTTAATTGAGCGAGTGACACACATGTGATTTAGTTCACAAAGTAGTCCTTTGCGTTGCTGTTCTTCTGTTGGAAACTTGTTTTTGCGCTGTACATTGTGATATATCACTTTACAGTTTTCCTGTTATAATAATTGAACGGGCGACACGTATGTGAATTCGTTTAAAAAGTAGTGCTTTGCTTTTCTGTTCTTTCGTTGGAAACTTGTTCCTGTGCTGTACAGTGCGATATCTCACTTTTCAGTTTTCCTGTATTCCTAATTGAGCGAGTGACACACATGTGATTTAGTTCACAAAGTATTGCTTTGCGTTTATGTTCTTTCTTTGGAAACTTCTTCCTGTTAGGAACACGATAGGGTTAGGGTTAGGGTTAGGGTTAGGGTTAGGGTTAGGGTTAGGGTTAGGGTAGGGTTAGGGTTAGGGTTAGGGTTAGGGTTATATCACTTTTCAGTTTTCCTGTATTCCTAATTGAGCGAGTGACACACATGTGATTTAGTTTACAAAGTAGTGCTTTGCGTTTATGTAATTTTGTTGGAAATGTGTTCCTGTTAGGAACAAGTTAGGGTTAGGGTTAGGGTTAGGGTTAGGGTTAGGGTTAGGGTTACGGTTAGGGTTAGGCTTAGGGGTAGGGTTAGGGTTAGGGTTAGGGTTAGGGTTAATGTTAGGGTTAGGGTTAGGGTTAGGGTATGGTTAGGGTTAGTATTAGGGTTAATGTTAGGGTTAGGGTTAGGGTAGGGGGTTAGGGGTAGTGTTAGGGTTATATCACTTTTCAGTTTTCCTCTTATAATAATTGGACGTGCGACACGTATGTGCTTTAGTTTACAAAGTTGTGCTTTGCATTTCTGTTCTTTCGATGGAAACTTTTTTCTGTGCCATACAGTGCAAAATAACACTTTTCAGTTTTCCTATATTCCTAATTGAGCGAGCGACACACACGTGATTCCGTTTAAAAGTAGTGCTTTGCTTTTCTGTTCTTTCGTTGGAAACTTGTTCCTGTGCTGTACAGTGCGATATATCACTTTTCAGTTTTCCTGTATTCCTAATTGACCGAGTGACACACATGTGATTTAGTTCACAAAGTATTGCTTTGCGTTTATGTTCTTTCTTTGGAAACTTCTTCCTGTTAGGAACACGATAGGGTTAGGGTTAGGGTTAGGGTTAGGGTTAGGGTTAGGGTTAGGGTAGGGTTAGGGTTAGGGTTAGGGTTAGGGTAATGTTAGGGTTAGGGTTAGGGTTAGGGTTATATCACTTTTCAGTTTTCCTGTTATAATAATTGAACAGGCGACACGTATGTGAATTAGTTTACAAAGTTGTTCTTTGCATTTCTGTTCTTTCGATAGAAACTTGTTCCTGTGCTGTACAGTGCGATATATCACTTTTCAGTTTTCCTGTATTCTTAATTGAGCGAGTGACACACATGTGATTTAGTTCACAAAGTAGTCCTTTGCGTTGCTGTTCTTCTGTTGGAAACTTGTTTTTGCGCTGTACATTGTGATATATCACTTTACAGTTTTCCTGTTATAATAATTGAACGGGCGACACGTATGTGAATTCGTTTAAAAAGTAGTGCTTTGCTTTTCTGTTCTTTCGTTGGAAACTTGTTCCTGTGCTGTACAGTGCGATATCTCACTTTTCAGTTTTCCTGTATTCCTAATTGAGCAAGTGACACACATGTGATTTAGTTCACAAAGTATTGCTTTGCGTTTATGTTCTTTCTTTGGAAACTTCTTCCTGTTAGGAACACGATAGGGTTAGGGTTAGGGTTAGGGTTAGGGTTAGGGTTAGGGTAGGGTTAGGGTTAGGGTTAGGGTTAGGGTTATATCACTTTTCAGTTTTCCTGTATTCCTAATTGAGCGAGTGACACACGTGTGATTTAGTTCACAAAGTAGTGCTTTGCGTTTTTGTTCTTCTGTTGGAAACTTGTTTCTGCGCTGTACTTTGTGATATATCACTTTACAGTTTTCCTGTTATAATAATTGAAAAGGTGATACGTATGTGAATTAGTTTACAAAGTTGTGCTTTGCATTTCTGTTCTTTTGATGGAAACTTGTTTCTGTGCCATACAGTGTGAGATAACACTTTTCAGTTTTCCTGTATTCCTAATTGAGCGAGCGACACACATGTGATTTCGTTTAAAGGTAGTGCTTTCGTTTTCTTTTCTTTCGTTGGAAACTTGTTCCTGTGCTGGACAGTGCGATATGTCACTTTTCAGTTTTCCTGTATTCCTAATTGAGCGAGTGACACACATGTGATTTAGTTTACAAAGTATTGCTTTGCGTTTATGTTCTTTCTTTGGAAATTTTTTCCTGTTAGGAACACGATAGGGTTAGGGTTAGGGTTAGGGTTAGGGTTAGGGTTACGGTTAGGGTTAGGGTTAGGGTTAGGGTTAGGGTTAGGGTAATGTTAGGGTTAGGGTTAGGGTTAGGGTTATATCCCTTTTCAGTTTTCCTGTTATAATAATTGAACAGGCGACACGTACGTGAATTAGTTCACAAAGTTGTGCTTTGCATTTCTGTTCTTTCGATGGAAACTTGTTTCTGTGCTGTACAGTGCGAAATAACACCTTTCAGTTTTCCTGTATTCCTGATTGAGCGAGCGACACACACGTGATTCCGTTTAAAAGTCGTGCTTTGCTTTTCTGTTCTTTCGTTGGAAACTTGTTCCTGTGCTGTACAGTGCGATATATCACTTTTCAGTTTTCCTGTATTCTTAATTGAGCGAGTGACACACATGTGATTTAGTTCACAAAGTAGTCCTTTGCGTTGCTGTTCTTCTGTTGGAAACTTGTTTTTGCGCTGTACATTGTGATATATCACTTTACAGTTTTCCTGTTATAATAATTGAACGGGCGACACGTATGTGAATTCGTTTAAAAAGTAGTGCTTTGCTTTTCTGTTCTTTCATTGGAAACTTGTTCCTGTGCTGTACAGTGCGATATATCACTTTTCAGTTTTCCTGTATTCCTAATTGAGCAAGTGACACACATGTGATTTAGTTCACAAAGTATTGCTTTGCGTTTATGTTCTTTCTTTGGAAACTTCTTCCTGTTAGGAACACGATAGGGTTAGGGTTAGGGTTAGGGTTAGGGTTAAGGTTAGGGTTAGGGTAGGGTTAGGGTTAGGGTTAGGGTTAGGGTTATATCACTTTTCAGTTTTCCTGTATTCCTAATTGAGCGAGTGACACACATGTGATTTAGTTTACAAAGTAGTGCTTTGCGTTTATGTAATTTTGTTGGAAATTTGTTCCTGTTAGGAACAAGTTAGTGTTAGGGTTAGGGTTAGGGTTAGGGTTAGGCTTAGGGTTACGGTTAGGGTTAGGCTTAGGGGTAGGGTTAGGGTTAGGGTTAGGGTTAGGGTTAATGTTAGGGTTAGGGTTAGGGTTAGGGTAGGGTTAGGGTTAGGGTTAGTATTAGGGTTAATGTTAGGGATAGGGTTAGTGTAGGGGGTTAGGGGTAGTGTTAGGGTTATATCACTTTTCAGTTTTCCTCTTATAATAATTGGACGTGCGACACGTATGTGCTTTAGTTTACAAAGTTGTGCTTTACATTTCTGTTCTTTCGATGGAAACTTTTTTCTGTGCCGTACAGTGCAAAATAACACTTTTCAGTTTTCCTATATTCCTAATTGAGCGAGCGACACACACGTGATTCCGTTTAAAAGTAGTGCTTTGCTTTTCTGTTCTTTCGTTGGAAACTTGTTCCTGTGCTGTACAGTGCGATATATCACTTTTCAGTTTTCCTGTATTCCTAATTGACCGAGTGACACACATGTGATTTAGTTCACAAAGTAGTGCTTTGCGTTTCTGTTCTTCTGTTGGAAACTTGTTTCTGAGCTGTACATTGTGATATATCACTTTACAGTTTTCCTGTTATAATAATTGAACGGGCGACACGTATGTGAATTCGTTTAAAAAGTAGTGCTTTGCTTTTCTGTTCTTTCGTTGGAAACTTGTTCCTGTGCTGTACAGTGCGATATATCACTTTTCAGTTTTCCTGTATTCCTAATTGAGCGAGTGACACACATGTGATTTAGTTCACAAAGTATTGCTTTGCGTTTATGTTCTTTCTATGGAAACTTCTTCCTGTTAGGAACACGATAGGGTTAGGGTTAGGGTTAGGGTTAGGGTTAGAGTTAGGGTAGGGTTAGGGTTAGGGTTAGGGTTAGGGTTAGGGTTAAGGTTAGGGTTATATCACTTTTCAGTTTTCCTGTATTCCTAATTGAGCGAGTGACACACATGTGATTTAGTTTACAAAGTAGTGCTTTGCGTTTATGTAATTTTGTTGGAAATTTGTTCCTGTTAGGAACAAGTTAGGGTTAGGGTTAGGGTTAGGGTTAGGCTTAGGGTTACGGTTAGGGTTAGGCTTAGGCGTAGGGTTAGGGTTAGGGTTAGGGTTAGGGTTAATGTTAGGGTTAGGGTTAGAGTTAGGGTAGGGTTAGGGTTAGGGTTAGTATTAGGGTTAATGTTAGGGTTAGGGTTAGTGTAGGGGGTTAGGGGTAGTGTTAGGGTTATATCACTTTTCAGTTTTCCTCTTATAATAATTGGACGTGCGACACGTATGTGCTTTAGTTTACAAAGTTGTGCTTTGCATTTCTGTTCTTTCGATGGAAACTTTTTTCTGTGCCGTACAGTGCAAAATAACACTTTTCAGTTTTCCTATATTCCTAATTGAGCGAGCGACACACACGTGATTCCGTTTAAAAGTAGTGCTTTGCTTTTCTGTTCTTTCGTTGGAAACTTGTTCCTGTGCTGTACAGTGCGATATATCACTTTTCAGTTTTCCTGTATTCCTAATTGACCGAGTGACACACATGTGATTTAGTTCACAAAGTAGTGCTTTGCGTTTCTGTTCTTCTGTTGGAAACTTGTTTCTGAGCTGTACATTGTGATATATCACTTTACAGTTTTCCTGTTATAATAATTGAACAGGCGACACGTATGTGAATTAGTTTACAAGGTTGTGCTTTGCATTTCTGTTCTTTCGATGGAAACTTGTTTCTGTGCCATATAGTGTGAGATAACACTTTTCAGTTTTCCTGTATTCCTAATTGAGCGAGCGACACACATGTGATTTCGTTTAAAAGTAGTGCTTTCGTTTTCTTTTCTTTCGTTGGAAATTTGTTCCTGTGCTGTACAGTGCGATATATCACTTTTCAGTTTTCCTGTATTCCTAATTGAGCGAGTGACACACATGTGATTTAGTTCACAAAGTATTGCTTTGCGTTTATGTTCTTTCTTTGGAAACTTCTTCCTGTTAGGAACACGATAGGGTTAGGGTTAGGGTTAGGGTTAGGGTTAGGGTTAGGGTTAGGGTTATATCACTTTTCAGTTTTCCTGTATTCCTAATTGAGCGAGTGACACACATGTGATTTAGTTTACAAAGTAGTGCTTTGCGTTTATGTAATTTTGTTGGAAATTTGTTCCTGTTAGGAACAAGTTAGGGTTAGGGTTAGGCTTAGGGTTACGGTTAGGGTTAGGCTTAGGGGTAGGGTTAGGGTTAGGGTTAGGGTTAATGTTAGGGTTAGGGTTAGGGTAGGGTTAGGGTTAGGGTTAGTATTAGGGTTAATGTTAGGGTTAGGGTTAGGGTAGGGGGTTAGGGGTAGTGTTAGGGTTATATCAATTTTCAGTTTTCCTCTTACAATAATTGGACGTGCGACACGTATGTGCTTTAGTTTACAAAGTTGTGCTTTGCATTTCTGTTCTTTCGATGGAAACTTTTTTTCTGTGCCGTACAGTGCAAAATAACACTTTTCAGTTTTCCTATATTCCTAATTGAGCGAGCGACACACACGTGATTCCGTTTAAAAGTAGTGCTTTGCTTTTCTGTTCTTTCGTTGGAAACTTGTTCCTGTGCTGTACAGTGCGATATATCACTTTTCAGTTTTCCTGTATTCCTAATTGACCGAGTGACACACATGTGATTTAGTTCACAAAGTAGTGCTTTGCGTTTCTGTTCTTCTGTTGGAAACTTGTTTCTGAGCTGTACATTGTGATATATCACTTTACAGTTTTCCTGCTATAATAATTGAACGGGCGACACGTATGTGAATTAGTTTACAAAGTTGTGCTTTGCATTTCTGTTCTTTCGATGGAAACTTGTTTCTGTGCCATACAGTTTGAGATAACACTTTTCAGTTTTCCTGTATTCCTAATTGAGCGAGCGACACACATGTGATTTCGTTTAAAAGTAGTGCTTTCGTTTTCTTTTCTTTCGTTGGAAACTTGTTCCTGTGCTGGACAGTGCGATATGTCACTTTTCAGTTTTCCTGTATTCCTAATTGAGCGAGTGACACACATGTGATTTAGTTTACAAAGTATTGCTTTGCGTTTATGTTCTTTCTTTGGAAACTTCTTCCTGTTAGGAACACGATAGGGTTAGGGTTAGGGTTAGGGTTAGGGTTAGGGTTAGGGTTAGGGTAGGGTTAGGGTTAGGGTTAGGGTTAGGGTTAGGGTTATATCACTTTTCAGTTTTCCTGTATTCCTAATTGAGAGAGTGACACACATGTGATTTAGTTTACAAAGTAGTGCTTTGCGTTTATGTAATTTTGTTGGAAATTTGTTCCTGTTAGGAATAAGTTAGGGTTAGGGTTAGGGTTAGGGTTAGGCTTAGGGTTACGGTTAGGGTTAGGCTTAGGGGTAGGGTTAGGGTTAGTATTAGGGTTAATGTTAGGGTTAGGGTTAGGGTTAGGGTTAGGGTAATATTAGGGTTAGGGTTAGGGTTAGGGTTATATCAGTTTTCAGTTTTTCTGTTATAATAATTGAACAGGCGACACGTATGTGAATTAGTTTACAAAGTTGTGGTTTGCATTTCTGTTCTTTCTATGGAAACTTTTTTCTGTGCTGTACAGTGCGAAATAACACTTTTCAGTTTTCCTGTATTCCTAATTGAGCGAGCGACACACATGTGATTTCGTTTAAAAGTAGTGCTTTCGATTTCTTTTCTTTCGTTGGAAACTTGTTCCTGTGCTGTACAGTGCGAATATGTCACTTTTCAGTTTTCCTGTATTCCTAATTGAGCGAGTGACACACATGTGATTTAGTTTACAAAGTATTGCTTTGCGTTTATGTTTTTTCTTTGGAAACTTCTTCCTGTTAGGAACACGATAGGGTTAGGGTTAAGGTTAGGGTTAGGATTATGGTTAGGGTAGGGTTAGGGTTAGGGTTAGGGTTAGGGTTAGGGTAATGTTTGGGCTAGGTTTAGGGTTAGGGTTATATCACTTTTCAGTTTTCCTGTTATAATAATTGAACAGGCGATACGTATGTGAATTAGTTTACAAAGTTGTGCTTTGCATTTCTGTTCTTTCGATGGAAACTTGTTTCTGTGCTGTAAAGTGCGAAATAACACTTTTCAGTTTTCCTGTATTCCTAATTGAGCGAGCGACACACACGTGATTCCGTTTAAAAGTTGTGCTTTGCTTTTCTGTTCTTTCGTTGGAAACTTGTTCCTGTGCTGTACAGTGCGATATATCACTTTTCAGTTTTCCTGTATTCTTAATTGAGCGAGTGACACACATGTGATTTAGTTCACAAAGTAGTCCTTTGCGTTGCTGTTCTTCTGTTGGAAACTTGTTTTTGCGCTGTACATTGTGATATATCACTTTACAGTTTTCCTGTTATAATAATTGAACGGGCGACACGTATGTGAATTCGTTTAAAAAGTAGTGCTTTGCTTTTCTGTTCTTTCGTTGGAAACTTGTTCCTGTGCTGTACAGTGCGATATATCACTTTTCAGTTTTCCTGTATTCCAAATTGAGCGAGTGACACACATGTGATTTAGTTCACAAAGTATTGCTTTGCGTTTATGTTCTTTCTTTGGAAACTTCTTCCTGTTAGGAACACGATAGGGTTAGGGTTAGGGTTAGGGTTAGGGTTATATCACTTTTCAGTTTTCCTGTATTCCTAATTGAGCGAGTGACACACATGTGATTTAGTTTACAAAGTAGTGCTTTGCGTTTATGTAATTTTGTTGGAAATTTGTTCCTGTTAGGAACAAGTTAGGGTTAGGGTTAGGGTTAGGGTTAGGCTTAGGGTTACGGTTAGGGTTAGGCTTAGGGGTAGGGTTAGGGTTAGGGTTAGGGTTAATGTTAGGGTTAGGGTTAGGGTTAGGGTAGGGTTAGGGTTAGGGTTAGTATTAGGGTTAATGTTAGGGTTAGGGTTAGGGTAGGGGGTTAGGGGTAGTGTTAGGGTTATATCACTTTTCAGTTTTCCTCTTATAATAATTGGACGTGCGACACGTATGTGCTTTAATTTACAAAGTTGTGCTTTGCATTTCTGTTCTTTCGATGGAAACTTTTTTCTGTGCCGTACAGTGCAAAATAACACTTTTCATTTTTCCTATATTCCTAATTGAGCGAGCGACACACACGTGATTCCGTTTAAAAGTAGTGCTTTGCTTTTCTGTTCTTTCGTTGGAAACTTGTTCCTGTGCTGTACAGTGCGATATATCACTTTTCAGTTTTCCTGTATTCCTAATTGACCGAGTGACACACATGTGATTTAGTTCACAAAGTAGTGCTTTGCGTTTCTGTTCTTCTGTTGGAAACTTGTTTCTGAGCTGTACATTGTGATATATCACTTTACAGTTTTCCTGTTATAATAATTGAACGGACGACACGTATGTGAATTAGTTTACAAAGTTGTGCTTTGCATTTCTGTTCTTTCGATGGAAACTTGTTTCTGTGCCATATAGTGTGAGATAACACTTTTCAGTTTTCCTGTATTCCTAATTGAGCGAGCGACACACATGTGATTTCGTTTAAAAGTAGTGCTTTCGTTGGAAACTTGTTCCTGTGCTGTACAGTGCGATATATCACTTTTCAGTTTTCCTGTATTCCTAATTGAGCGAGTGACACACATGTGATTTAGTTCACAAAGTATTGCTTTGCGTTTATGTTCTTTCTTTGGAAACTTCTTCCTGTTAGGAACACGATAGGGTTAGGGTTAGGGTTAGGGTTAGGGTTAGGGTAGGGTTAGGGTTAGGGTTAGGGTTAGGGTTAGGGTTAGGGTTATATCACTTTTCAGTTTTCCTGTATTCCTAATTGAGCGAGTGACACACATGTGATTTAGTTTACAAAGTAGTGCTTTGCGTTTATGTAATTTTGTTGGAAATTTGTTCCTGTTAGGAACAAGTTAGGGTTAGGGTTAGGCTTAGGGTTACGGTTAGGGTTAGGCTTAGGGGTAGGGTTAGGGTTAGGGTTAGGGTTAATGTTAGGGTTAGGGTTAGGGTAGGGTTAGGGTTAGGGTTAGTATTAGGGTTAATGTTAGGGTTAGGGTTAGGGTAGGGGGTTAGGGGTAGTGTTAGGGTTATATCACTTTTCAGTTTTCCTCTTACAATAATTGGACGTGCGACACGTATGTGCTTTAGTTTACAAAGTTGTGCTTTGCATTTCTGTTCTTTCTATGGAAACTTTTTTCTGTGCCGTACAGTGCAAAATAACACTTTTCAGTTTTCCTATATTCCTAATTGAGCGAGCGACACACACGTGATTCCGTTTAAAAGTAGTGCTTTGCTTTTCTGTTCTTTCGTTGGAAACTTGTTCCTGTGCTGTACAGTGCGATATATCACTTTTCAGTTTTCCTGTATTCCTAATTGACCGAGTGACACACATGTGATTTAGTTCACAAAGTAGTGCTTTGCGTTTCTGTTCTTCTGTTGGAAACTTGTTTCTGAGCTGTACATTGTGATATATCACTTTACAGTTTTCCTGTTATAATAATTGAACGGGCGACACGTATGTGAATTAGTTTACAAAGTTGTGCTTTGCATTTCTGTTCTTTCGATGGAAACTTGTTTCTGTGCCATACAGTTTGAGATAACACTTTTCAGTTTTCCTGTATTCCTAATTGAGCGAGCGACACACATGTGATTTCGTTTAAAAGTAGTGCTTTCGTTTTCTTTTCTTTCGTTGGAAACTTGTTCCTGTGCTGGACAGTGCGATATGTCACTTTTCAGTTTTCCTGTATTCCTAATTGAGCGAGTGACACACATGTGATTTAGTTTACAAAGTATTGCTTTGCGTTTATGTTCTTTCTTTGGAAACTTCTTCCTGTTAGGAACACGATAGGGTTAGGGTTAGGGTTAGGGTTAGGGTTAGGGTTAGGGTTAGGGTAGGGTTAGGGTTAGGGTTAGGGTTAGGGTTAGGGTTATATCACTTTTCAGTTTTCCTGTATTCCTAATTGAGAGAGTGACACACATGTGATTTAGTTTACAAAGTAGTGCTTTGCGTTTATGTAATTTTGTTGGAAATTTGTTCCTATTAGGAATAAGTTAGGGTTAGGGTTAGGGTTAGGGTTAGGCTTAGGGTTACGGTTAGGGTTAGGCTTAGGGGTAGGGTTAGGGTTAGTATTAGGGTTAATGTTAGGGTTAGGGTTAGGGTTAGGGTTAGGGTAATATTAGGGTTAGGGTTAGGGTTAGGGTTATATCACTTTTCAGTTTTTCTGTTATAATAATTGAACAGGCGACACGTATGTGAATTAGTTTACAAAGTTGTGGTTTGCATTTCTGTTCTTTCTATGGAAACTTTTTTCTGTGCTGTACAGTGCGAAATAACACTTTTCAGTTTTCCTGTATTCCTAATTGAGCGAGCGACACACATGTGATTTCGTTTAAAAGTAGTGCTTTCGTTTTCTTTTCTTTCGTTGGAAACTTGTTCCTGTGCTGTACAGTGCGAATATGTCACTTTTCAGTTTTCCTGTATTCCTAATTGAGCGAGTGACACACATGTGATTTAGTTTACAAAGTATTGCTTTGCGTTTATGTTTTTTCTTTGGAAACTTCTTCCTGTTAGGAACACGATAGGGTTAGGGTTAAGGTTAGGGTTAGGATTAGGGTTAGGGTAGGGTTAGGGTTAGGGTTAGGGTTAGGGTAATGTTTGGGCTAGGTTTAGGGTTAGGGTTATATCACTTTTCAGTTTTCCTGTTATAATAATTGAACAGGCGATACGTATGTGAATTAGTTTACAAAGTTGTGCTTTGCATTTCTGTTCTTTCGATGGAAACTTGTTTCTGTGCTGTAAAGTGCGAAATAACACTTTTCAGTTTTCCTGTATTCCTAATTGAGCGAGCGACACACACGTGATTCCGTTTAAAAGTTGTGCTTTGCTTTTCTGTTCTTTCGTTGGAAACTTGTTCCTGTGCTGTACAGTGCGATATATCACTTTTCAGTTTTCCTGTATTCTTAATTGAGCGAGTGACACACATGTGATTTAGTTCACAAAGTAGTCCTTTGCGTTGCTGTTCTTCTGTTGGAAACTTGTTTTTGCGCTGTACATTGTGATATATCACTTTACAGTTTTCCTGTTATAATAATTGAACAGGCGACACGTATGTGAATTCGTTTAAAAAGTAGTGCTTTGCTTTTCTGTTCTTTCGTTGGAAACTTGTTCCTGTGCTGTACAGTGTGATATATCACTTTTCAGTTTTCCTGTATTCCAAATTGAGCGAGTGACACACATGTGATTTAGTTCACAAAGTATTGCTTTGCGTTTATGTTCTTTCTTTGGAAACTTCTTCCTGTTAGGAACACGATAGGGTTAGGGTTAGGGTTAGGGTTAGGGTTAGGGTTAGGGTTATATCACTTTTCAGTTTTCCTGTATTCCTAATTGAGCGAGTGACACACATGTGATTTAGTTTACAAAGTAGTGCTTTGCGTTTATGTAATTTTGTTGGAAATTTGTTCCTGTTAGGAACAAGTTAGGGTTAGGGTTAGGGTTAGGGTTAGGCTTAGGGTTACGGTTAGGGTTAGGCTTAGGGGTAGGGTTAGGGTTAGGGTTAGGGTTAATGTTAGGGTTAGGGTTAGGGTTAGGGTAGGGTTAGGGTTAGGGTTAGTATTAGGGTTAATGTTAGGGTTAGGGTTAGGGTAGGGGGTTAGGGGTAGTGTTAGGGTTATATCACTTTTCAGTTTTCCTCTTATAATAATTGGACGTGCGACACGTATGTGCTTTAATTTACAAAGTTGTGCTTTGCATTTCTGTTCTTTCGATGGAAACTTTTTTCTGTGCCGTACAGTGCAAAATAACACTTTTCAGTTTTCCTATATTCCTAATTGAGCGAGCGACACACACGTGATTCCGTTTAAAAGTAGTGCTTTGCTTTTCTGTTCTTTCGTTGGAAACTTGTTCCTGTGCTGTACAGTGCGATATATCACTTTTCAGTTTTCCTGTATTCCTAATTGACCGAGTGACACACATGTGATTTAGTTCACAAAGTAGTGCTTTGCGTTTCTGTTCTTCTGTTGGAAACTTGTTTCTGAGCTGTACATTGTGATATATCACTTTACAGTTTTCCTGTTATAATAATTGAACGGACGACACGTATGTGAATTAGTTTACAAAGTTGTGCTTTGCATTTCTGTTCTTTCGATGGAAACTTGTTTCTGTGCCATATAGTGTGAGATAACACTTTTCAGTTTTCCTGTATTCCTAATTGAGCGAGCGACACACATGTGATTTCGTTTAAAAGTAGTGCTTTCGTTTTCTTTTCTTTCGTTGGAAACTTGTTCCTGTGCTGTACAGTGCGATATATCACTTTTCAGTTTTCCTGTATTCCTAATTGAGCGAGTGACACACATGTGATTTAGTTCACAAAGTATTGCTTTGCGTTTATGTTCTTTCTTTGGAAACTTCTTCCTGTTAGGAACACGATAGGGTTAGGGTTAGGGTTAGGGATAGGGTTAGGGTAGGGTTAGGGTTAGGGTTAGGGTTAGGGTTAGGGTTAGGGTTATATCACTTTTCAGTTTTCCTGTATTCCTAATTGAGCGAGTGACACACATGTGATTTAGTTTACAAAGTAGTGCTTTGCGTTTATGTAATTTTGTTGGAAATTTGTTCCTGTTAGGAACAAGTTAGGGTTAGGGTTAGGCTTAGGGTTACGGTTAGGGTTAGGCTTAGGGGTAGGGTTAGGGTTAGGGTTAGGGTTAATGTTAGGGTTAGGGTTAGGGTAGGGTTAGGGTTAGGGTTAGTATTAGGGTTAATGTTAGGGTTAGGGTTAGGGTAGGGGGTTAGGGGTAGTGTTAGGGTTATATCACTTTTCAGTTTTCCTCTTACAATAATTGGACGTGCGACACGTATGTGCTTTAGTTTACAAAGTTGTGCTTTGCATTTCTGTTCTTTCTATGGAAACTTTTTTCTGTGCCGTACAGTGCAAAATAACACTTTTCAGTTTTCCTATATTCCTAATTGAGCGAGCGACACACACGTGATTCCGTTGAAAAGTAGTGCTTTGCTTTTCTGTTCTTTCGTTGGAAACTTGTTCCTGTGCTGTACAGTGCGATATATCACTTTTCAGTTTTCCTGTATTCCTAATTGACCGAGTGACACACATGTGATTTAGTTCACAAAGTAGTGCTTTGCGTTTCTGTTCTTCTGTTGGAAACTTGTTTCTGAGCTGTACATTGTGATATATCACTTTACAGTTTTCCTGTTATAATAATTGAACGGGCGACACGTATGTGAATTAGTTTACAAAGTTGTGCTTTGCATTTCTGTTCTTTCGATGGAAACTTGTTTCTGTGCCATACAGTTTGAGATAACACTTTTCAGTTTTCCTGTATTCCTAATTGAGCGAGCGACACACATGTGATTTCGTTTAAAAGTAGTGCTTTCGTTTTCTTTTCTTTCGTTGGAAACTTGTTCCTGTGCTGGACAGTGCGATATGTCACTTTTCAGTTTTCCTGTATTCCTAATTGAGCGAGTGACACACATGTGATTTAGTTTACAAAGTATTGCTTTGCGTTTATGTTCTTTCTTTGGAAACTTCTTCCTGTTAGGAACACGATAGGGTTAGGGTTAGGGTTAGGGTTAGGGTTAGGGTAGGGTTAGGGTTAGGGTTAGGGTTAGGGTTAGGGTTATATCACTTTTCAGTTTTCCTGTATTCCTAATTGAGCGAGTGACACACATGTCATTTAGTTTACAAAGTAGTGCTTTGCGTTTATGTAATTTTGTTGGAAATTTGTTCCTGTTAGGAATAAGTTAGGGTTAGGGTTAGGGTTAGGGTTAGGCTTAGGGTTACGGTTAGGGTTAGGCTTAGGGGTAGGGTTAGGGTTAGGGTTAGGGTTAATGTTAGGGTTAGGGTTAGGGTTAGGGTAGGGTTAGGGTTAGGGTTAGTATTAGGGTTAATGTTAGGGTTAGGGTTAGGGTTAGGGTTAGGGTAATATTAGGGTTAGGGTTAGGGTTAGGGTTATATCACTTTTCAGTTTTTCTGTTATAATAATTGAACAGGCGACACGTATGTGAATTAGTTTACAAAGTTGTGGTTTGCATTTCTGTTCTTTCTATGGAAACTTTTTTCTGTGCTGTACAGTGCGAAATAACACTTTTCAGTTTTCCTGTATTCCTAATTGAGCGAGCGACACACATGTGATTTCGTTTAAAAGTAGTGCTTTCCTTTTCTTTTCTTTCGTTGGAAACTTGTTCCTGTGCTGTACAGTGCGAATATGTCACTTTTCAGTTTTCCTGTATTCCTAATTGAGCGAGTGACACACATGTGATTTAGTTTACAAAGTATTGCTTTGCGTTTATGTTTTTTCTTTGGAAACTTCTTCCTGTTAGGAACACGATAGGGTTAGGGTTAAGGTTAGGGTTAGGATTAGGGTTAGGGTAGGGTTAGGGTTAGGGTTAGGGTTAGGGTTAGGGTTAGGGTTAGGGTTAGGGTAATGTTTGGGCTAGGTTTAGGGTTAGGGTTATATCACTTTTCAGTTTTCCTGTTATAATAATTGAACAGGCGATACGTATGTGAATTAGTTTACAAAGTTGTGCTTTGCATTTCTGTTCTTTCGATGGAAACTTGTTTCTGTGCTGTAAAGTGCGAAATAACACTTTTCAGTTTTCCTGTATTCCTAATTGAGCGAGCGACACACACGTGATTCCGTTTAAAAGTAGTGCTTTGCGTTTCTGTTCTTCTGTTGGAAACTTGTTTCTGAGCTGTACATTGTGATATATCACTTTACAGTTTTCCTGTTATAATAATTGAACGGGCGACACGTATGTGAATTAGTTTACAAAGTTGTGCTTTGCATTTCTGTTTTTTCGATGGAAACTTGTTTCTGTGCCATACAGTTTGAGATAACACTTTTCAGTTTTCCTGTATTCCTAATTGAGCGAGCGACACACATGTGATTTCGTTTAAAAGTAGTGCTTTCGTTTTCTTTTCTTTCATTGGAAACTTGTTCCTGTGCTGGACAGTGCGATATGTCACTTTTCAGTTTTCCTGTATTCCTAATTGAGCGAGTGACACACATGTGATTTAGTTTACAAAGTATTGCTTTGCGTTTATGTTCTTTCATTGGAAATTTCTTCCTGTTAGGAACACGATAGGGTTAGGGTTAGGGTTAGGGTTAGGGTTAGGGTTACGGTTAGGGTTAGGGTTAGGGTTAGGGTAATATTAGGGTTAGGGTTAGGGTTAGGGTTATATCACTTTTCAGTTTTTCTGTTATAATAATTGAACAGGCGACACGTATGTGAATTAGTTTACAAAGTTGTGCTTTGCATTTCTGTTCTTTCGATGGAAACTTGTTTCTGTGCTGTACAGTGCGAAATAACACTTTTCAGTTTTCCTGTATTCCTAATTGAGCGAGCGACACACATGTGATTTCGTTTAAAAGTAGTGCTTTCGTTTTCTTTTCTTTCGTTGGAAACTTGTTCCTGTGCTGTACAGTGCGAATATGTCACTTTTCAGTTTTCCTGTATTCCTAATTGAGCGAGTGACACACATGTGATTTAGTTTACAAAGTATTGCTTTGCGTTTATGTTTTTTCTTTGGAAACTTCTTCCTGTTAGGAACACGATAGGGTTAGGGTTAAGGTTAGGGTTAGGATTAGGGTTAGGGTAGGGTTAGTGTTAGGGTTAGGGTTAGGGTTAGGGTTAGGGTTAGGGTTAGGGTAATGTTTGGGCTTGGGTTAGGGTTAGGGTTATATCACTTTTCAGTTTTCCTGTTATAATAATTGAACAGGCGACACGTATGTGAATTAGTTCACAAAGTTGTGCTTTGCATTTCTGTTCTTTCGATGGAAACTTGTTTCTGTGCTGTACAGTGCGAAATAACACTTTTCAGTTTTCCTGTATTCCTGATTGAGCGAGCGACACACACGTGATTCCGTTTAAAAGTCGTGCTTTACTTTTCTGTTCTTTCGTTGGAAACTTGTTCCTGTGCTGTACAGTGCGATATATCACTTTTCAGTTTTCCTGTATTCTTAATTGAGCGAGTGACACACATGTGATTTAGTTCACAAAGTAGTCCTTTGCGTTGCTGTTCTTCTGTTGGAAACTTGTTTTTGCGCTGTACATTGTGATATATCACTTTACAGTTTTCCTGTTATAATAATTGAACGGGCGACACGTATGTGAATTCGTTTAAAAAGTAGTGCTTTGCTTTTCTGTTCTTTCGTTGGAAACTTGTTCCTGTGCTGTACAGTGCGATATATCACTTTTCAGTTTTCCTGTATTCCTAATTGAGCGAGTGACACACATGTGATTTAGTTCACAAAGTATTGCTTTGCGTTTATGTTCTTTCTTTGGAAACTTCTTCCTGTTAGGAACACGATAGGGTTAGGGTTAGGGTTAGGGTTAGGGTTAGGGTTAGGGTTAGGGTAGGGTTAGGGTTAGGGTTAGGGTTAGGGTTATATCACTTTTCAGTTTTCCTGTATTCCTAATTGAGCGAGTGACACACATGTGATTTAGTTTACAAAGTAGTGCTTTGCGTTTATGTAATTTTGTTGGAAATTTGTTCCTGTTAGGAACAAGTTAGGGTTAGGGTTAGGGTTAGGGTTAGGGTTAGGATTAGGGTTACGGTTAGGGTTAGGCTTAGGGGTAGGGTTAGGGTTAGGGTTAGGGTTAGGGTTAATGTTAGGGTTAGGGTATGGTTAGGGTTAGTATTAGGGTTAATGTTAGGGTTAGGGTTAGGGTAGGGGGTTAGGGGTAGTGTTAGGGTTATATCACTTTTCAGTTTTCCTCTTATAATAATTGGACGTGCGACACGTATGTGCTTTAGTTTACAAAGTTGTGCTTTGCATTTCTGTTCTTTCGATGGAAACTTTTTTCTGTGCCGTACAGTGCAAAATAACACTTTTCAGTTTTCCTATATTCCTAATTGAGCGAGCGACACACTCGTGATTCCGTTTAAAAGTATTGCTTTGCTTTTCTGTTCTTTCGTTGGAAACTTGTTCCTGTGCTGTACAGTGCGATATATCACTTTTCAGTTTTCCTGTATTCCTAATTGACCGAGTGACACACATGTGATTTAGTTCACAAAGTAGTGCTTTGCGTTTCTGTTCTTCTGTTGGAAACTTGTTTCTGAGCTGTACATTGTGATATATCACTTTACAGTTTTCCTGTTATAATAATTGAACGGGCGACACGTATGTGAATTAGTTTACAAAGTTGTGCTTTGCATTTCTGTTCTTTCGATGGAAACTTGTTTCTGTGCCATACAGTGTGAGATAACACTTTTCAGTTTTCCTGTATTCCTAATTGAGCGAGCGACACACATGTGATTTCGTTTAAAAGTAGTGCTTTCGTTTTCTTTTCTTTCGTTGGAAACTTGCTCCTGTGCTGGACAGTGCGATATGTCACTTTTCAGTTTTCCTGTATTCCTAATTGAGCGAGTGACACACATGTGATTTAGTTTACAAAGTATTGCTTTGCGTTTATGTTCTTTCTTTGGAAATTTCTTCCTGTTAGGAACACGATAGGGTTAGGGTTAGGGTTAGGGTTAGGGTTAGGGTTAGGGTTATATCACTTTTCAGTTTTCCTGTTATAATAATTGAACAGGCGACACGTATGTGAATTAGTTTACAAAGTTGTGCTTTGCATTTCTGTTCTTTCGATGGAAACTTGTTTCTGTGCTGTACAGTGCGAAATAACACTTTTCAGTTTTCCTGTATTCCTAATTGAGCGAGCGACACACACGTGATTCCGTTTAAAAGTCGTGCTTTGCTTTTCTCTTCTTTCCTTGGAAACTTGTTCCTGTGCTGTACAGTGCGATATATCACTTTTCAGTTTTCCTGTATTCTTAATTGAGCGAGTGACACACATGTGATTTAGTTCACAAAGTAGTCCTTTGCGTTGCTGTTTTTCTGTTGGAAACTTGTTTTTGCGCTGTACATTGTGATATATCACTTTACAGTTTTCCTGTTATAATAATTGAACGGGCGACACGTATGCGAATTCTTTTAAAATGTAGTGCTTTGCTTTTCTGTTCTTTCGTTGGAAACTTGTTCCTGTGCTGTACAGTGCGATATATCACTTTTCAGTTTTCCTGTATTCCTAATTGAGCGAGTGACACACATGTGATTTAGTTTACAAAGTAGTGCTTTGTGTTTATGTAATTTTGTTGGAAATTTGTTCCTGTTAGGAACAAGTTAGGGTTAGGGTTAGGGTTAGGGTTAGGCTTAGGGTTACGGTTAGGGTTAGGCTTAGGGGTAGGGTTAGGGTTAGGGTTAGGGTTAGGGTTAATGTTAGGGTTAGGGTTATGGTTAGGGTAGGGTTAGGGTTAGGGTTAGTATTAGGGTTAATGTTAGGGTTAGGGTTAGGGTAGGGGGTTAGGGTTAGTGTTAGGGTTATATCACTTTTCAGTTTTCCTCTTATAATTATTGGACGTGCGACAAGTATGTGCTTTAGTTTACAAAGTTGTGCTTTGCATTTCTGTTCTTTCGATGGAAACTTTTTTTTGTGCCGTACAGTGCAAAATAACACTTTTCAGTTTTCCTATATTCCTAATTGAGCGAGCGACACACACGTGATTCCGTTTAAAAGTAGTGCTTTGCTTTTCTGTTCTTTCGTTGGAAACTTGTTCCTGTGCTGTACAGTGCGATATATCACTTTTCAGTTTTCCTGTATTCCTAATTGACCGAGTGACACACATGTGATTTAGTTCACAAAGTAGTGCTTTGCGTTTCTGTTCTTCTGTTGGAAACTTGTTTCTGAGCTGTACATTGTGATATATCACTTTACAGTTTTCCTGTTATAATAATTGAACGGGCGACACGTATGTGAATTAGTTTACAAAGTTGTGCTTTGCATTTCTGTTCTTTCGATTGAAACTTGTTTCTGTGCCATACAGTGTGAGATAACACTTTTCAGTTTTCCTGTATTCCTAATTGAGCGAGCGACACACATGTGATTTCGTTTAAAAGTAGTGCTTTCGTTTTCTTTTCTTTCGTTGGAAACTTGTTCCTGTGCTGTACAGTGCGATATGTCACTTTTCAGTTTTCCTGTATTCCTAATTGAGCGAGTGACACACATGTGATTTAGTTCACAAAGTATTGCTTTGCGTTTATGTTCTTTCTTTGGAAACTTCTTCCTGTTAGGAACACGATAGGGTTAGGGTTAGGGTTAGGGTTAGGGTTAGGGTTAGGGTTAGGGTAGGGTTAGGGTTAGGGTTAGGGTTAGGGTTATATCACTTTTCAGTTTTCCTGTATTCCTAATTGAGCGAGTGACACACATGTGATTTAGTTTACAAAGTAGTGCTTTGCGTTTATGTAATTTTGTTGGAAATTTGTTCCTGTTAGGAACAAGTTAGGGTTAGGGTTAGGGTTAGGGTTAGGGTTAGGATTAGGGTTACGGTTAGGGTTAGGCTTAGGGGTAGGGTTAGGGTTAGGGTTAGGGTTAGGGTTAATGTTAGGGTTAGGGTATGGTTAGGGTTAGTATTAGGGTTAATGTTAGGGTTAGGGTTAGGGTAGGGGGTTAGGGGTAGTGTTAGGGTTATATCACTTTTCAGTTTTCCTCTTATAATAATTGGACGTGCGACACGTATGTGCTTTAGTTTACAAAGTTGTGCTTTGCATTTCTGTTCTTTCGATGGAAACTTTTTTCTGTGCCGTACAGTGCAAAATAACACTTTTCAGTTTTCCTATATTCCTAATTGAGCGAGCGACACACTCGTGATTCCGTTTAAAAGTATTGCTTTGCTTTTCTGTTCTTTCGTTGGAAACTTGTTCCTGTGCTGTACAGTGCGATATATCACTTTTCAGTTTTCCTGTATTCCTAATTGACCGAGTGACACACATGTGATTTAGTTCACAAAGTAGTGCTTTGCGTTTCTGTTCTTCTGTTGGAAACTTGTTTCTGAGCTGTACATTGTGATATATCACTTTACAGTTTTCCTGTTATAATAATTGAACGGGCGACACGTATGTGAATTAGTTTACAAAGTTGTGCTTTGCATTTCTGTTCTTTCGATGGAAACTTGTTTCTGTGCCATACAGTGTGAGATAACACTTTTCAGTTTTCCTGTATTCCTAATTGAGCGAGCGACACACATGTGATTTCGTTTAAAAGTAGTGCTTTCGTTTTCTTTTCTTTCGTTGGAAACTTGCTCCTGTGCTGGACAGTGCGATATGTCACTTTTCAGTTTTCCTGTATTCCTATTTGAGCGAGTGACACACATGTGATTTAGTTTACAAAGTATTGCTTTGCGTTTATGTTCTTTCTTTGGAAATTTCTTCCTGTTAGGAACACGATAGGGTTAGGGTTAGGGTTAGGGTTAGGGTTAGGGTTAGGGTTATATCACTTTTCAGTTTTCCTGTTATAATAATTGAACAGGCGACACGTATGTGAATTAGTTTACAAAGTTGTGCTTTGCATTTCTGTTCTTTCGATGGAAACTTGTTTCTGTGCTGTACAGTGCGAAATAACACTTTTCAGTTTTCCTGTATTCCTAATTGAGCGAGCGACACACACGTGATTCCGTTTAAAAGTCGTGCTTTGCTTTTCTCTTCTTTCCTTGGAAACTTGTTCCTGTGCTGTACAGTGCGATATATCACTTTTCAGTTTTCCTGTATTCTTAATTGAGCGAGTGACACACATGTGATTTAGTTCACAAAGTAGTCCTTTGCGTTGCTGTTTTTCTGTTGGAAACTTGTTTTTGCGCTGTACATTGTGATATATCACTTTACAGTTTTCCTGTTATAATAATTGAACGGGCGACACGTATGCGAATTCTTTTAAAATGTAGTGCTTTGCTTTTCTGTTCTTTCGTTGGAAACTTGTTCCTGTGCTGTACAGTGCGATATATCACTTTTCAGTTTTCCTGTATTCCTAATTGAGCGAGTGACACACATGTGATTTAGTTTACAAAGTAGTGCTTTGTGTTTATGTAATTTTGTTGGAAATTTGTTCCTGTTAGGAACAAGTTAGGGTTAGGGTTAGGGTTAGGGTTAGGCTTAGGGTTACGGTTAGGGTTAGGCTTAGGGGTAGGGTTAGGGTTAGGGTTAGGGTTAGGGTTAATGTTAGGGTTAGGGTTATGGTTAGGGTAGGGTTAGGGTTAGGGTTAGTATTAGGGTTAATGTTAGGGTTAGGGTTAGGGTAGGGGGTTAGGGTTAGTGTTAGGGTTATATCACTTTTCAGTTTTCCTCTTATAATAATTGGACGTGCGACAAGTATGTGCTTTAGTTTACAAAGTTGTGCTTTGCATTTCTGTTCTTTCGATGGAAACATTTTTTTGTGCCGTACAGTGCAAAATAACACTTTTCAGTTTTCCTATATTCCTAATTGAGCGAGCGACACACACGTGATTCCGTTTAAAAGTAGTGCTTTGCTTTTCTGTTCTTTCGTTGGAAACTTGTTCCTGTGCTGTACAGTGCGATATATCACTTTTCAGTTTTCCTGTATTCCTAATTGACCGAGTGACACACATGTGATTTAGTTCACAAAGTAGTGCTTTGCGTTTCTGTTCTTCTGTTGGAAACTTGTTTCTGAGCTGTACATTGTGATATATCACTTTACAGTTTTCCTGTTATAATAATTGAACGGGCGACACGTATGTGAATTAGTTTACAAAGTTGTGCTTTGCATTTCTGTTCTTTCGATTGAAACTTGTTTCTGTGCCATACAGTGTGAGATAACACTTTTCAGTTTTCCTGTATTCCTAATTGAGCGAGCGACACACATGTGATTTCGTTTAAAAGTAGTGCTTTCGTTTTCTTTTCTTTCGTTGGAAACTTGTTCCTGTGCTGTACAGTGCGATATGTCACTTTTCAGTTTTCCTGTATTCCTAATTGAGCGAGAGACACACATGTGATTTAGTTTACAAAGTAGTGCTTTGCGTTTATGTAATTTTGTTGGAAATTTGTTCCTGTTAGGAACAAGTTAGGGTTAGGGTTAGGGTTAGGGTTAGGGTTAGGATTAGGGTTACGGTTAGGGTTAGGCTTAGGGGTAGGGTTAGGGTTAGGGTTAGGGTTAGGGTTAATGTTAGGGTTAGGGTATGGTTAGGGTTAGTATTAGGGTTAATGTTAGGGTTAGGGTTAGGGTAGGGGTTTAGGGGTAGTGTTAGGGTTATATCACTTTTCAGTTTTCCTCTTATAATAATTGGACGTGCGACACGTATGTGCTTTAGTTTACAAAGTTGTGCTTTGCATTTCTGTTCTTTCGATGGAAACTTTTTTCTGTGCCGTACAGTGCAAAATAACACTTTTCAGTTTTCCTATATTCCTAATTGAGCGAGCGACACACTCGTGATTCCGTTTAAAAGTATTGCTTTGCTTTTCTGTTCTTTCGTTGGAAACTTGTTCCTGTGCTGTACAGTGCGATATATCACTTTTCAGTTTTCCTGTATTCCTAATTGAGCGAGTGACACACATGTGATTTAGTTCACAAAGTAGTGCTTTGCGTTTCTGTTCTTCTGTTGGAAACTTGTTTCTGAGCTGTACATTGTGATATATCACTTTACAGTTTTCCTGTTATAATAATTGAACGGGCGACACGTATGTGAATTAGTTTACGAAGTTGTGCTTTGCATTTCTGTTCTTTCGATGGAAACTTGTTTCTGTGCCATACAGTGTGAGATAACACTTTTCAGTTTTCCTGTATTCCTAATTGAGCGAGCGACACACATGTGATTTCGTTTAAAAGTAGTGCTTTCGTTTTCTTTTCTTTCGTTGGAAACTTGCTCCTGTGCTGGACAGTGCGATATGTCACTTTTCAGTTTTCCTGTATTCCTAATTGAGCGAGTGACACACATGTGATTTAGTTTACAAAGTATTGCTTTGCGTTTATGTTCTTTCTTTGGAAATTTCTTCCTGTTAGGAACACGATAGGGTTAGGGTTAGGGTTAGGGTTAGGGTTAGGGTTAGGGTTATATCACTTTTCAGTTTTCCTGTTATAATAATTGAACAGGCGACACGTATGTGAATTAGTTTACAAAGTTGTGCTTTGCATTTCTGTTCTTTCGATGGAAACTTGTTTCTGTGCTGTACAGTGCGAAATAACACTTTTCAGTTTTCCTGTATTCCTAATTGAGCGAGCGACACACACGTGATTCCGTTTAAAAGTCGTGCTTTGCTTTTCTCTTCTTTCCTTGGAAACTTGTTCCTGTGCTGTACAGTGCGATATATCACTTTTCAGTTTTCCTGTATTCTTAATTGAGCGAGTGACACACATGTGATTTAGTTCACAAAGTAGTCCTTTGCGTTGCTGTTTTTCTGTTGGAAACTTGTTTTTGCGCTGTACATTGTGATATATCACTTTACAGTTTTCCTGTTATAATAATTGAACGGGCGACACGTATGCGAATTCTTTTAAAATGTAGTGCTTTGCTTTTCTGTTCTTTCGTTGGAAACTTGTTCCTGTGCTGTACAGTGCGATATATCACTTTTCAGTTTTCCTGTATTCCTAATTGAGCGAGTGACACACATGTGATTTAGTTTACAAAGTAGTGCTTTGTGTTTATGTAATTTTGTTGGAAATTTGTTCCTGTTAGGAACAAGTTAGGGTTAGGGTTAGGGTTAGGGTTAGGCTTAGGGTTACGGTTAGGGTTAGGCTTAGGGGTAGGGTTAGGGTTAGGGTTAGGGTTAGGGTTAATGTTAGGGTTAGGGTTATGGTTAGGGTAGGGTTAGGGTTAGGGTTAGTATTAGGGTTAATGTTAGGGTTAGGGTTAGGGTAGGGGGTTAGGGTTAGTGTTAGGGTTATATCACTTTTCAGTTTTCCTCTTATAATAATTGGACGTGCGACAAGTATGTGCTTTAGTTTACAAAGTTGTGCTTTGCATTTCTGTTCTTTCGATGGAAACTTTTTTTTGTGCCGTACAGTGCAAAATAACACTTTTCAGTTTTCCTATATTCCTATTTGAGCGAGCGACACACACGTGATTCCGTTTAAAAGTAGTGCTTTGCTTTTCTGTTCTTTCGTTGGAAACTTGTTCCTGTGCTGTACAGTGCGATATATCACTTTTCAGTTTTCCTGTATTCCTAATTGACCGAGTGACACACATGTGATTTAGTTCACAAAGTAGTGCTTTGCGTTTCTGTTCTTCTGTTGGAAACTTGTTTCTGAGCTGTACATTGTGATATATCACTTTACAGTTTTCCTGTTATAATAATTGAACGGGCGACACGTATGTGAATTAGTTTACAAAGTTGTGCTTTGCATTTCTGTTCTTTCGATTGAAACTTGTTTCTGTGCCATACAGTGTGAGATAACACTTTTCAGTTTTCCTGTATTCCTAATTGAGCGAGCGACACACATGTGATTTCGTTTAAAAGTAGTGCTTTCGTTTTCTTTTCTTTCGTTGGAAACTTGTTCCTGTGCTGTACAGTGCGATATGTCACTTTTCAGTTTTCCTGTATTCCTAATTGAGCGAGTGACACACATGTGATTTAGTTTACAAAGTAGTGCTTTGCGTTTATGTAATTTTGTTGGAAATTTGTTCCTGTTAGGAACAAGTTAGGGTTAGGGTTAGGGTTAGGGTTACGGTTAGGGTTAGGCTTAGGGGTAGGGTTAGGGTTAGGGTTAGGGTTAATGTTAGGTTTAGGGTTAGGGTTAGGGTAGGGTTTGGGTTAGGGTTAGCATTAGGGTTAATGTTAGGGTTAGGGTTAGGGTTAGGGTAGGGGGTTAGGGTTAGTGTTAGGGTTATATCAGTTTTCAGTTTTCCTCTTATAATAATTGGACGTGCGACACGTATGTGCTTTAGTTTACAAAGTTGTGTTTTGCTTTTCTGTTCTTTCGATGGAAACTTTTTTCTGTGCCGTACAGTGCAAAATAACACTTTTCAGTTTTCCTATATTCCTAATTGAGCGAGCGACACACACGTGATTCCGTTTAAAAGTAGTGCTTTGCTTTTCTGTTCTTTCATTGGAAACTTGTTCCTGTGCTGTACAGTGAGATATATCACTTTTCAGTTTTCCTGTATTCTTAAATGAGCGAATGACACACATGTGATTTAGTTCACAAAGTAGTCCTTTGCGTTTCTGTTCTTCTGTTGGAAACTTGTTTCTGCGCTGTACATTGTGATATATCACTTTACAGTTTTCCTGTTATAATAATTGAACGGGCGACATGTATGTGAATTAGTTTACAAAGTTGTGCTTTGCATTTCTGTTCTTTCGATGTAAACTTGTTTCTGTGCCATACAGTATGAGACACACTTTTCAGTTTTCCTGTATTCCTAATTGAGCGAGCGACACACATGTGATTTCGTTTAAAAGTAGTGCTTTGCGTTTCTGTTCTTCTGTTGGAAACTTGTTTCTGCGCTGTACATTGTGATATATCACTTTACAGTTATCTTGCTATAATAATTGAATGGGCGATACGTATGTGATTTCGTTTACAAAGTAGTGCTTTGCTTTTCTGTTCTTTTGTTGGAAACTTATTCCTGTGCTGTACAATGCGATATATCACTTTTCAGTTTTCCTGTATTCCTAATTGAGCGAGTGACACACATGTGATTTAGTTTACAAAGTATTGCTTTGCGTTTCTGTTTTTTCTTTGGAAACTTCTTCCTGTTAGGAACACGATAGGGTTAGGGTTAGGTTTAGGGTTAGGGTAGGGTTAGGGTTAGGGTTAGGGTTAGGGTTAGGGTTAGGGTTATATCACTTTTCAGTTTTCCTGTATTCCTAATTGAGCGAGTGACACACATGTGATTTAGTTTACAAAGTAGTGCTTTGCGTTTATGCAATTTTGTTGGATATATGTTCCTGTTAGGAACAAGTTAGGGTTAGGGTTAGGGGTAGGGTTAGGCTTAGGCTTAGGGTTACGGTTAGGGTTAGGCTTAGGGGTAGGGTTAGGGTTAGGGTTAATGTTAGGGTTAGGATCAGGGTTAGGGTAGGGTTAGGGTTAGGGTTAGGGTTAGCGTTAGGGTTACTGTTAGGGTTAGGGTTAGGGTTAGGGTAGGGAGTTAGGGTTATATCACTTTTCAGTTTTCCTGTTATAATAATTGAACAGGCGACACGTATGTGAATTAGTTTACAAAGTTGTCCTTTGCCTTTCTGTTCTTTCGATGGAAACTTGTTTCTGTGCCGTACAGTGCGAAATAACACTTTTCAGTTTTCCTGTAATCCTAATTGAGCGAGTGACACACATGTGATTTAGTTCACAAAGTAGTGCTTTGCGTATCTGTTCTTCTGTTTGAAAATTGTTTCTGCGCTGTACATTGTGATATATCACTTTTCAGTTTTCCTGTATTCCTAATTGAGCGAGTGACACACATGTGATTTAATTTACAAAGTAGTGCTATGCGTTTATGTAATTTTATTGGAAATTTGTTCCTGTTAGGAAGAAGTTAGGGTTAGGGTTAGGGTTACGGTTAGGGTTAGGGTTAGGTTTAATGTTAGGGTTAGGGTTAGTATTAGGGTTAATGTTAGGTTTAGGGTTAGGGTTAGGGTTAGGGTAGGGGTTAGGGTTAGTGTTAGGGTTATATCACTTTTCAGTTTTCCAGTTCTAATAATTGGATGGGCGACACGTATGTGCTTTAGATTACAAAGTTGTGCTTTGCATTTCTGTTGTTTCGATGGAAACTTGTTCCTGTGCTGTACAGTGCGATATATCACTTTTCAGTTTTCCTGTATTCCTAATTGAGCGAGCGACACACATGTGATTTCGTTTAAAAGTAGTGCTTTCGTTTTCTTTTCTTTCATTGGAAACTTGTTCCTGTGCTGGACAGTGCGATATGTCACTTTTCAGTTTTCCTGTATTCCTAATTGAGCGAGTGACACACATGTGATTTAGTTTACAAAGTATTGCTTTGCGTTTATGTTCTTTCTTTGGAAATTTCTTCCTGTTAGGAACACGATAGGGTTAGGGTTAGGGTTAGGGTTAGGGTTAGGGTTATATCACTTTTCAGTTTTCCTGTTATAATAATTGAACAGGCGACACGTATGTGAATTAGTTTACAAAGTTGTGCTTTGCATTTCTGTTCTTTCGATGGAAACTTGTTTCTGTGCTGTACAGTGCGAAATAACACTTTTCAGTTTTCCTGTATTCCTAATTGAGCGAGCGACACACACGTGATTACATTTAAAAGTCGTGCTTTGCTTTTCTCTTCTTTCCTTGGAAACTTGTTCCTGTGCTGTACAGTGCGATATATCACTTTTCAGTTTTCCTGTATTCTTAATTGAGCGAGTGACACACATGTGATTTAGTTCACAAAGTAGTCCTTTGCATTGCTGTTTTTCTGTTGGAAACTTGTTTTTGTGCTGTACATTGTGATATATCACTTTACAGTTTTCCTGTTATAATAATTGAACGGGCGACACGTATGCGAATTTGTTTAAAATCTAGTGCTTTTCTTTTCTGTTCTTTCGTTGGAATCTTGTTCCTGTGCTGTACAGTGCGATATATCACTTTTCAGTTTTCCTGTATTCCTAATTGAGCGAGTGACACACATGTGATTTAGTTTACAAAGTAGTGCTTTGTGTTTATGTAATTTTGTTGGAAATTTGTTCCTGTTAGGAACAAGTTAGGGTTAGGGTTAGGCTTAGGGTTACGGTTAGGGTTAGGCTTAGGGGTAGGGTTAGGGTTAGGGTTAGGGTTCGGGTTAATGTTAGGGTTAGGGTTAGTATTAGGGTTAATGTTAGGTTTAGGGTTAGGGTTAGGGTTAGGGTAGGGGTTAGGGTTAGTGTTAGGGTTATATCACTTTTCAGTTTTCCAGTTCTAATAATTGGATGGGCGACACGTATGTGCTTTAGATTACAAAGTTGTGCTTTGCATTTCTGTTGTTTCGATGGAAACTTGTTCCTGTGCTGTACAGTGCGATATATCACATTTCAGATTTCCTGTATTCCTAATTGAGCGAGCGACACACATGTGATTTCGTTTAAAAGTAGTGCTTTCGTTTTCTTTTCTTTCATTGGAAACTTGTTCCTGTGCTGGACAGTGCGATATGTCACTTTTCAGTTTTCCTGTATTCCTAATTGAGCGAGTGACACACATGTGATTTAGTTTACAAAGTATTGCTTTGCGTTTATGTTCTTTCTTTGGAAATTTCTTCCTGTTAGGAACACGATAGGGTTAGGGTTAGGGTTAGGGTTAGGGTTAGGGTTAGGGTTATATCACTTTTCAGTTTTCCTGTTATAATAATTGAACAGGCGACACGTATGTGAATTAGTTTACAAAGTTGTGCTTTGCATTTCTGTTCTTTCGATGGAAACTTGTTTCTGTGCTGTACAGTGCGAAATAACACTTTTCAGTTTTCCTGTATTCCTAATTGAGCGAGCGACACACACGTGATTCCGTTTAAAAGTCGTGCTTTGCTTTTCTCTTCTTTCCTTGGAAACTTGTTCCTGTGCTGTACAGTGCGATATATCACTTTTCAGTTTTCCTGTATTCTTAATTGAGCGAGTGACACACATGTGATTTAGTTCACAAAGTAGTCCTTTGCGTTGCTGTTTTTCTGTTGGAAACTTGTTTTTGCGCTGTACATTGTGATATATCACTTTACAGTTTTCCTGTTATAATAATTGAACGGGCGACACGTATGCGAATTCTTTTAAAATGTAGTGCTTTGCTTTTCTGTTCTTTCGTTGGAAACTTGTTCCTGTGCTGTACAGTGCGATATATCACTTTTCAGTTTTCCTGTATTCCTAATTGAGCGAGTGACACACATGTGATTTAGTTTACAAAGTAGTGCTTTGTGTTTATGTAATTTTGTTGGAAATTTGTTCCTGTTAGGAACAAGTTAGGGTTAGGGTTAGGGTTAGGGATAGGCTTAGGGTTACGATTAGGGTTAGGCTTAGGGGTAGGGTTAGGGTTAGGGTTAGGGTTAGGGTTAATGTTAGGGTTAGGGTTATGGTTAGGGTAGGGTTAGGGTTAGGGTTAGTATTAGGGTTAATGTTAGGGTTAGGGTTAGGGTAGGGGGTTAGGGTTAGTGTTAGGGTTATATCACTTTTCAGTTTTCCTCTTATAATAATTGGACGTGCGACAAGTATGTGCTTTAGTTTACAAAGTTGTGCTTTGCATTTCTGTTCTTTCGATGGAAACTTTTTTCTGTGCCGTACAGTGCAAAATAACACTTTTCAGTTTTCCTATATTCCTAATTGAGCGAGCGACACACACGTGATTCCGTTTAAAAGTAGTGCTTTGCTTTTCTGTTCTTTCATTGGAAACTTGTTCCTGTGCTGTACAGTGAGATATATCACTTTTCAGTTTTCCTGTATTCTTAAATGAGCGAATGACACACATGTGATTTAGTTCACAAAGTAGTCCTTTGCGTTTCTGTTCTTCTGTTGGAAACTTGTTTCTGCGCTGTACATTGTGATATATCACTTTACAGTTTTCCTGTTATAATAATTGAACGGGCGACATGTATGTGAATTAGTTTACAAAGTTGTGCTTTGCATTTCTGTTCTTTCGATGTAAACTTGTTTCTGTGCCATACAGTATGAGACACACTTTTCAGTTTTCCTGTATTCCTAATTGAGCGAGCGACACACATGTGATTTCGTTTAAAAGTAGTGCTTTGCGTTTCTGTTCTTCTGTTGGAAACTTGTTTCTGCGCTGTACATTGTGATATATCACTTTACAGTTATCTTGCTATAATAATTGAATGGGCGATACGTATGTGATTTCGTTTACAAAGTAGTGCTTTGCTTTTCTGTTCTTTTGTTGGAAACTTATTCCTGTGCTGTACAATGCGATATATCACTTTTCAGTTTTCCTGTATTCCTAATTGAGCGAGTGACACACATGTGATTTAGTTTACAAAGTATTGCTTTGCGTTTCTGTTTTTTCTTTGGAAACTTCTTCCTGTTAGGAACACGATAGGGTTAGGGTTAGGTTTAGGGTTAGGGTAGGGTTAGGGTTAGGGTTAGGGTTAGGGTTAGGGTTAGGGTTATATCACTTTTCAGTTTTCCTGTATTCCTAATTGAGCGAGTGACACACATGTGATTTAGTTTACAAAGTAGTGCTTTGCGTTTATGCAATTTTGTTGGATATATGTTCCTGTTAGGAACAAGTTAGGGTTAGGGTTAGGGGTAGGGTTAGGCTTAGGCTTAGGGTTACGGTTAGGGTTAGGCTTAGGGGTAGGGTTAGGGTTAGGGTTAATGTTAGGGTTAGGATCAGGGTTAGGGTAGGGTTAGGGTTAGGGTTAGGGTTAGCGTTAGGGTTACTGTTAGGGTTAGGGTTAGGGTTAGGGTAGGGAGTTAGGGTTATATCACTTTTCAGTTTTCCTGTTATAATAATTGAACAGGCGACACGTATGTGAATTAGTTTACAAAGTTGTCCTTTGCCTTTCTGTTCTTTCGATGGAAACTTGTTTCTGTGCCGTACAGTGCGAAATAACACTTTTCAGTTTTCCTGTAATCCTAATTGAGCGAGTGACACACATGTGATTTAGTTCACAAAGTAGTGCTTTGCGTATCTGTTCTTCTGTTTGAAAATTGTTTCTGCGCTGTACATTGTGATATATCACTTTTCAGTTTTCCTGTATTCCTAATTGAGCGAGTGACACACATGTGATTTAATTTACAAAGTAGTGCTATGCGTTTATGTAATTTTATTGGAAATTTGTTCCTGTTAGGAAGAAGTTAGGGTTAGGGTTAGGGTTACGGTTAGGGTTAGGGTTAGGTTTAATGTTAGGGTTAGGGTTAGTATTAGGGTTAATGTTAGGTTTAGGGTTAGGGTTAGGGTTAGGGTAGGGGTTAGGGTTAGTGTTAGGGTTATATCACTTTTCAGTTTTCCAGTTCTAATAATTGGATGGGCGACACGTATGTGCTTTAGATTACAAAGTTGTGCTTTGCATTTCTGTTGTTTCGATGGAAACTTGTTCCTGTGCTGTACAGTGCGATATATCACTTTTCAGTTTTCCTGTATTCCTAATTGAGCGAGCGACACACATGTGATTTCGTTTAAAAGTAGTGCTTTCGTTTTCTTTTCTTTCATTGGAAACTTGTTCCTGTGCTGGACAGTGCGATATGTCACTTTTCAGTTTTCCTGTATTCCTAATTGAGCGAGTGACACACATGTGATTTAGTTTACAAAGTATTGCTTTGCGTTTATGTTCTTTCTTTGGAAATTTCTTCCTGTTAGGAACACGATAGGGTTAGGGTTAGGGTTAGGGTTAGGGTTAGGGTTATATCACTTTTCAGTTTTCCTGTTATAATAATTGAACAGGCGACACGTATGTGAATTAGTTTACAAAGTTGTGCTTTGCATTTCTGTTCTTTCGATGGAAACTTGTTTCTGTGCTGTACAGTGCGAAATAACACTTTTCAGTTTTCCTGTATTCCTAATTGAGCGAGCGACACACACGTGATTACATTTAAAAGTCGTGCTTTGCTTTTCTCTTCTTTCCTTGGAAACTTGTTCCTGTGCTGTACAGTGCGATATATCACTTTTCAGTTTTCCTGTATTCTTAATTGAGCGAGTGACACACATGTGATTTAGTTCACAAAGTAGTCCTTTGCATTGCTGTTTTTCTGTTGGAAACTTGTTTTTGTGCTGTACATTGTGATATATCACTTTACAGTTTTCCTGTTATAATAATTGAACGGGCGACACGTATGCGAATTTGTTTAAAATCTAGTGCTTTTCTTTTCTGTTCTTTCGTTGGAATCTTGTTCCTGTGCTGTACAGTGCGATATATCACTTTTCAGTTTTCCTGTATTCCTAATTGAGCGAGTGACACACATGTGATTTAGTTTACAAAGTAGTGCTTTGTGTTTATGTAATTTTGTTGGAAATTTGTTCCTGTTAGGAACAAGTTAGGGTTAGGGTTAGGCTTAGGGTTACGGTTAGGGTTAGGCTTAGGGGTAGGGTTAGGGTTAGGGTTAGGGTTCGGGTTAATGTTAGGGTTAGGGTTAGTATTAGGGTTAATGTTAGGTTTAGGGTTAGGGTTAGGGTTAGGGTAGGGGTTAGGGTTAGTGTTAGGGTTATATCACTTTTCAGTTTTCCAGTTCTAATAATTGGATGGGCGACACGTATGTGCTTTAGATTACAAAGTTGTGCTTTGCATTTCTGTTGTTTCGATGGAAACTTGTTCCTGTGCTGTACAGTGCGATATATCACTTTTCAGATTTCCTGTATTCCTAATTGAGCGAGCGACACACATGTGATTTCGTTTAAAAGTAGTGCTTTCGTTTTCTTTTCTTTCATTGGAAACTTGTTCCTGTGCTGGACAGTGCGATATGTCACTTTTCAGTTTTCCTGTATTCCTAATTGAGCGAGTGACACACATGTGATTTAGTTTACAAAGTATTGCTTTGCGTTTATGTTCTTTCTTTGGAAATTTCTTCCTGTTAGGAACACGATAGGGTTAGGGTTAGGGTTAGGGTTAGGGTTAGGGTTAGGGTTATATCACTTTTCAGTTTTCCTGTTATAATAATTGAACAGGCGACACGTATGTGAATTAGTTTACAAAGTTGTGCTTTGCATTTCTGTTCTTTCGATGGAAACTTGTTTCTGTGCTGTACAGTGCGAAATAACACTTTTCAGTTTTCCTGTATTCCTAATTGAGCGAGCGACACACACGTGATTCCGTTTAAAAGTCGTGCTTTGCTTTTCTCTTCTTTCCTTGGAAACTTGTTCCTGTGCTGTACAGTGCGATATATCACTTTTCAGTTTTCCTGTATTCTTAATTGAGCGAGTGACACACATGTGATTTAGTTCACAAAGTAGTCCTTTGCGTTGCTGTTTTTCTGTTGGAAACTTGTTTTTGCGCTGTACATTGTGATATATCACTTTACAGTTTTCCTGTTATAATAATTGAACGGGCGACACGTATGCGAATTCTTTTAAAATGTAGTGCTTTGCTTTTCTGTTCTTTCGTTGGAAACTTGTTCCTGTGCTGTACAGTGCGATATATCACTTTTCAGTTTTCCTGTATTCCTAATTGAGCGAGTGACACACATGTGATTTAGTTTACAAAGTAGTGCTTTGTGTTTATGTAATTTTGTTGGAAATTTGTTCCTGTTAGGAACAAGTTAGGGTTAGGGTTAGGGTTAGGGATAGGCTTAGGGTTACGATTAGGGTTAGGCTTAGGGGTAGGGTTAGGGTTAGGGTTAGGGTTAGGGTTAATGTTAGGGTTAGGGTTATGGTTAGGGTAGGGTTAGGGTTAGGGTTAGTATTAGGGTTAATGTTAGGGTTAGGGTTAGGGTAGGGGGTTAGGGTTAGTGTTAGGGTTATATCACTTTTCAGTTTTCCTCTTATAATAATTGGACGTGCGACAAGTATGTGCTTTAGTTTACAAAGTTGTGCTTTGCATTTCTGTTCTTTCGATGGAAACTTTTTTCTGTGCCGTACAGTGCAAAATAACACTTTTCAGTTTTCCTATATTCCTAATTGAGCGAGCGACACACACGTGATTCCGTTTAAAAGTAGTGCTTTGCTTTTCTGTTCTTTCGTTGGAAACTTGTTCCTGTGCTGTACAGTGCGATATATCACTTTTCAGTTTTCCTGTATTCCTAATTGACCGAGTGACACACATGTGATTTAGTTCACAAAGTAGTGCTTTGCGTTTCTGTTCTTCTGTTGGAAACTTGTTTCTGAGCTGTACATTGTGATATATCACTTTACAGTTTTCCTGTTATAATAATTGAACGGGCGACACGTATGTGAATTAGTTTACAAAGTTGTGCTTTGCATTTCTGTTCTTTCGATTGAAACTTGTTTCTGTGCCATACAGTGTGAGATAACACTTTTCAGTTTTCCTGTATTCCTAATTGAGCGAGCGACACACATGTGATTTCGTTTAAAAGTAGTGCTTTCGTTTTCTTTTCTTTCGTTGGAAACTTGTTCCTGTGCTGTACAGTGCGATATGTCACTTTTCAGTTTTCCTGTATTCCTAATTGAGCGAGTGACACACATGTGATTTAGTTTACAAAGTAGTGCTTTGCGTTTATGTAATTTTGTTGGAAATTTGTTCCTGTTAGGAACAAGTTAGGGTTAGGGTTAGGGTTAGGGTTACGGTTAGGGTTAGGCTTAGGGGTAGGGTTAGGGTTAGGGTTAGGGTTAGGGTTAATGTTAGGTTTAGGGTTAGGGTTAGGGTAGGGTTTGGGTTAGGGTTAGCATTAGGGTTAATGTTAGGGTTAGGGTTAGGGTTAGGGTAGGGGGTTAGGGGTAGTGTTAGGGTTATATCACTTTTCAGTTTTCCTCTTATAATAATTGGACGTGCGACACGTATGTGCTTTAGTTTACAAAGTTGTGTTTTGCTTTTCTGTTCTTTCGATGGAAACTTTTTTCTGTGCCGTACAGTGCAAAATAACACTTTTCAGTTTTCCTATATTCCTAATTGAGCGAGCGACACACACGTGATTCCGTTTAAAAGTAGTGCTTTGCTTTTCTGTTCTTTCATTCGAAACTTGTTCCTGTGCTGTACAGTGAGATATATCACTTTTCAGTTTTCCTGTATTCTTAAATGAGCGAATGACACACATGTGATTTAGTTCACAAAGTAGTCCTTTGCGTTTCTGTTCTTCTGTTGGAAACTTGTTTCTGCGCTGTACATTGTGATATATCACTTTACAGTTTTCCTGTTATAATAATTGAACGGGCGACACGTATGTGAATTAGTTTACAAAGTTGTGCTTTGCATTTCTGTTCTTTCGATGTAAACTTGTTTCTGTGCCATACAGTATGAGACACACTTTTCAGTTTTCCTGTATTCCTAATTGAGCGAGCGACACACATGTGATTTCGTTTAAAAGTAGTGCTTTCGTTTTCTTTTCTTTCATTGGAAACTTGTTCCTGTGCTGTACAGTGCGATATGTCACTTTTCAGTTTTCCTGTATTCCTAATTGAGCGAGTGACACACATGTGATTTAGTTTACAAAGTATTGCTTTGCGTTTATGTTTTTTCTTTGGAAACTTCTTCCTGTTAGGAACACGATAGGTTCATGGTTAGGGTTAGGGTTAGGATTAGGATTAGGGTTAGGGTAGGGTTAGGGTTATGGTTAGGGTTAGGGTTAGGGTTAGGGTTAGGGTAATGTTAGGGTTAGGGTTAGGGTTAGGGTTATATCACTTTTCAGTTTTCCTGTTATAATAATTGAACAGGCGACACGTATGTGAATTAGTTTACAAAGTTGTGCTTTGCATTTCTGTTCTTTCGATGGAAACTTGTTTCTGTGCTGTACAGTGCGAAATAACACTTTTCTGTTTTCCTGTATTCCGAATTGAGCAAGTGACACACATGTGATTTAGTTCACAAAGTAGTGCTTTGCGTTTCTGTTCTTCTGTTGGAAACTTGTTTCTGCGCTGTACATTGTGATATATCACTTTACAGTTTTCTTGCTATAATAATTGAATGGGCGATACGTATGTGATTTCGTTTACAAAGTAGTGCTTTGCTTTTCTGTTCTTTTGTTGGAAACTTGTTCCTGTGCTGTACAATGCGATATATCACTTTTCAGTTTTCCTGTATTCCTAATTGAGCGAGTGACACACATGTGATTTAGTTTACAAAGTATTGCTTTGCGTTTCTGTTTTTTCTTTGGAAACTTCTTCCTGTTAGGAACACGATAGGGTTAGGGTTAGGTTTAGGGTTAGGGTAGGGTTAGGGTTAGGGTTAGGGTTAGGGTTAGGGTTAGGGTTATATCACTTTTCAGTTTTCCTGTATTCCTAATTGAGCGAGTGACACACATGTGATTTAGTTTACAAAGTAGTGCTTTGCGTTTATGCAATTTTGTTGGATATATGTTCCTGTTAGGAACAAGTTAGGGTTAGGGTTAGGGGTAGGGTTAGGCTTAGGCTTAGGGTTACGGTTAGGGTTAGGCTTAGGGGTAGGGTTAGGGTTAGGGTTAATGTTAGGGTTAGGATTAGGGTTAGGGTAGGGTTAGGGTTAGGGTTAGGGTTAGCGTTAGGGTTACTGTTAGGGTTAGGGTTAGGGTTAGGGTAGGGAGTTAGGGTTATATCACTTTTCAGTTTTCCTGTTATAATAATTGAACAGTCGACACGTATGTGAATTAGTTTACAAAGTTGTCCTTTGCCTTTCTGTTCTTTCGATGGAAACTTGTTTCTGTGCCGTACAGTGCGAAATAACACTTTTCAGTTTTCCTGTAATCCTAATTGAGCGAGTGACACACATGTGATTTAGTTCACAAAGTAGTGCTTTGCGTATCTGTTCTTCTGTTTGAAAATTGTTTCTGCGCTGTACATTGTGATATATCACTTTTCAGTTTTCCTGTATTCCTAATTGAGCGAGTGACACACATGTGATTTAATTTACAAAGTAGTGCTTTGCGTTTATGTAATTTTATTGGAAATTTGTTCCTGTTAGGAAGAAGTTAGGGTTAGGGTTAGGGTTACGGTTAGGGTTAGGGTTAGATTTAATGTTAGGGTTAGGGTTAGTATTAGGGTTAATGTTAGGTTTAGGGTTAGGGTTAGGGTTAGGGTAGGGGTTAGGGTTAGTGTTAGGGTTATATCACTTTTCAGTTTTCCAGTTCTAATAATTGGATGGGCGACACGTATGTGCTTTAGATTACAAAGTTGTGCTTTGCATTTCTGTTATTTCGATGGAAACTTGTTCCTGTGCTGTACAGTGCGATATATCACTTTTCAGTTTTCCTGTATTCCTAATTGAGCGAGCGACACACATGTGATTTCCTTTAAAAGTAGTGCTTTCGTTTTCTTTTCTTTCATTGGAAACTTGTTCCTGTGCTGGACAGTGCGATATGTCACTTTTCAGTTTTCCTGTATTCCTAATTGAGCGAGTGAACACATGTGATTTAGTTTACAAAGTATTGCTTTGCGTTTATGTTCTTTCTTTGGAAATTTCTTCCTGTTAGGAACACGATAGGGTTAGAGTTAGGGTTAGGGTTAGGGTTAGGGTTAGGGTTAGGGTTATATCACTTTTCAGTTTTCCTGTTATAATAATTGAACAGGCGACACGTATGTGAATTAGTTTACAAAGTTGTTCTTTGCATTTCTGTTCTTTCGATGGAAACTTGTTTCTGTGCTTTACAGTGCGAAATAACACTTTTCAGTTTTCCTGTATTCCTAATTGAGCGAGCGACACACACGTGATTACGTTTAAAAGTCGTGCTTTGCTTTTCTCTTCTTTCCTTGGAAACTTGTTCCTGTGCTGTACAGTGCGATATATCACTTTTCAGTTTTCCTGTATTCTTAATTGAGCGAATGACACACATGTGATTTAGTTCACAAAGTAGTCCTTTGCGTTGCTGTTTTTCTGTTGGAAACTTGTTTTTGCGCTGTACATTGTGATATATCACTTTACAGTTTTCCTGTTATAATAATTGAACGGGCGACACGTATGCGAATTCGTTTAAAATCTAGTGCTTTTCTTTTCTGTTCTTTCGTTGGAATCTTTTTCCTGTGCTGTACAGTGCGATATATCACTTTTCAGTTTTCCTGTATTCCTAATTGAGCGAGTGACACACATGTGATTTAGTTTACAAAGTAGTGCTTTGTGTTTATGTAATTTTGTTGGAAATTTGTTCCTGTTAGGAACAAGTTAGGGTTAGGGTTAGGCTTAGGGTTACGGTTAGGGTTAGGCTTAGGGGTAGGGTTAGGGTTAGGGTTAGGGTTAGGGTTAATGTTAGGGTTAGGGTTATGGTTAGGGTAGGGTTAGGGTTAGGGTTAGTATTAGGGTTAATGTTAGGGTTAGGGTTAGGGTAGGGGGTTATGGTTAGTGTTAGGGTTATATCACTTTTCAGTTTTCCTCTTATAATAATTGGACGTGCGACAAGTATGTGCTTTAGTTTACAAAGTTGTGCTTTGCATTTCTGTTCTTTCGATGGAAACTTTTTTCTGTGCCGTACAGTGCAAAATAACACTTTTCAGTTTTCCTATATTCCTAATTGAGCGAGCGACACACACGTGATTCCGTTTAAAAGTAGTGCTTTGCTTTTCTGTTCTTTCGTTGGAAACTTGTTCCTGTGCTGTACAGTGCGATATATCACTTTTCAGTTTTCCTGTATTCCTAATTGACCGAGTGACACACATGTGATTTAGTTCACAAAGTATTGCTTTGCGTTTATGTTCTTTCTTTGGAAACTTCTTCCTGTTAGGAACACGATAGGGTTAGGGTTAGGGTTAAGGTTAGGGTTAGGGTTTGGGTAAGGTTAGGGTTAGGGTTAGGGTTAGGGATTATGTTAGGGTTAAGATTAGGGTTAGGGTTAGGGTTATATCGCTTTTTCTGTTTTCCTGTATTCATAATTGAGTGAGAGACACACATGTGATTTAGATTACAAAGTAGTGCATTGCGTTTATGTAATTTTATTGGAAATTTGTTCCTGTTTGGAACAAGTCAGGGTTAGGGTTAGGGTTAGGCTTAGGTTTAAGGTTAGGGTTAGGCTTAGGGGTAGGGTTAGGGTTAGGTAGGGTTAGGGTTAGGGTTAGGGTTAGGGTTAGGGTTAATGTTAGGGTTAGGGTTAGGGTTAGGGTTAGGGTAAGGTTAGGGTTAGGTTTAGTATTAGGGTTAATGTTAGGGTTAGGGTTAGGGTTAGGGTAGGGGGTTAGGGTTAGTGTTAGGGTTATATCACTTTTCAGTTTTCCTGTTATAATAATTTGACGGGCGACACGTATGTACATTAGTTTACAAAGTTGTGCTTTGCATTTCTGTTCTTTCGATGGAAATTCTTTCTGTGCCGTACAGTGCAAAATAACACTTTTCAGTTTTCCTGTATTCCTAATTGAGCCAGCGACACACACGTGATTCAGTTTAAAAGTATTGCTTTGCTTTTCTGTTCTTTTGTTGGAAACTTCTTCCTGTTAGGAACACGATAGGGTTAGGGTTAGGGTTAGGGTTAGGGTTAGGGTTAGGGGTTAGTGTTAGGGTAGGGTTAGGGTTAGGGTTAGGGTTAGGGTAGGGTTAGGGTTAGGGTTAGGGTTAGGGTAATGTTAGGGTTAGGTTTAGGGTTAGGGTAGGGGGTTAGGGTTATATCATTTTTCAGTTTTCCTGTTATAATAATTGAACAGGCGACACGTATGTGAATTAGTTTACAAAGTTGTGCTTTGCATTTCTGTTCTTTCGATGGAAACTTGTTTCTGTGCTGTACAGTGCGAAATTACACTTTTCAGTTTTCCTCTATTCCTAATTGAGCGAGTGACACACATGTGATTTAGTTCACAAAGTAGTGCTTTGCGTTTCTGTTCTTCTGTTGGAAACTTGTTTCTGCGCTGTACATTGTGATATATCACTTTACAGTTTTCCTGTTATAATAATTGAACGGGCGACACGTATGTGAATTAGTTTACAAAGTTGTGCTTTGCATTTCTGTTATTTCGATGGAAACTTGTTTGTGTGCCGTACAGTGCGATATATCACTTTTCAGTTTTCCTGTATTCCTAATTGAGCGAGTGACACACATGTGATTTAGTTTACAAAGTATTGCTTTGCGTTTATGTTCTTTCTTTGGAACCTTCTTCCTGTTAGGAACACGATAGGGTTAGGGTTGGGGTTAGGGTTAGGGTTAGGGTTAGGGTCAATGTTAGGGTTAGGGTTAGGTTAGGGTTAGGGTTAGGGTTAGGGTTATATCACTTTTCAGTTTTCCTGTATTCCTAATTGAGCCAGCGACACACACGTGATTCAGTTTAAAAGTAGTGCTTTGCTTTTCTGTTCTTTCGTTGGAAACTTGTTCCTGTGCTGTACAGTACGATATATCACTTTTCAATTTTCCTGTATTCCTAATTGAGCGAGTGACACACATGTGATTTAGTTCACAAAGTAGACCTTTGCGTTTCTGTTCTTCTGTTGGAAACTTGTTTCTGCGCTGTACATTGAGATATATCACTTTACAGTTTTCCTGTTATAATAATTGAACGGGCGACACGTATGTGATTTCGTTTACAAAGTAGTGCGTTGCTTTTCTGTTCTTTCGTTGGAAACTTGTTCCTGTACTGTACAGTGCGATATATCACTTTTCAGTTTTCCTGTATTCCTAATTGAGCGAGTGACACACATGTGATTTAGTTTACAAAGTATTGCTTTGCGTTTATGTTCTTTCTTTGGAAACTTCTTCCTGTTAGGAACACGATAGGGTTAGGGTTAGGGTTAGGGTTAGGGTTAGGGTTAGGGTTAATGTTAGGGTTAGGGTTAGGGTTAGGGTTAGGGTTAGGGTTATATCACTTTTCAGTTTTCCTGTATTCCTAATTGAGCGAGTGACACACATGTGATTTAGTTTACAAAGTAGTGCTTTGCGTTTATGTAATTTTGTTGGAAATTTGTTCCTGTTAGGAACAAGTAAGGGTTAGGGTTAGAGTTAGGGTTAGGGTTAGGCTTAGGGTTACGGTTAGTTTTAGGCTTAGGGGTAGGGTTAGGGTAGGGTTAGGGTTAGGGTTAGGGTTAATGTTAGGGTTAGGATTAGGGTTAATGTTAGGGTTAGGGTTAGGGTTAGTTTTAGGGTAGGGTTAGGGTTAGGTTTAGTATTAGGGTTAAAGTTAGGGTTAGGGTTAGGGTTAGGGTTAGGGTAGGGCGTTAGGGTCATTGTTAGGGTTATATCACTTTTCAGTTTTCCTGTTATAATAATTGGACGGGCGACACGTATGTGCATTAGTTTACAAAGTTGTGCTTTGCATTTCTGTTCTTTCGATGGAAACTTTTTTCTGTGCCGTACAGTGCAAAATAACACTTTTCAGTTTGCCTGTATTCCTAATTGAGCGAGTGACACACATGTTATTTAGTTCACAAAGTATTGCTTTGCGTTTATGTTCTTTCTTTGGAAACTTCTTCCTGTTAGGAACACGATAGGGTTAGGGTTAGGGTTAGGGTTAGGGTTAGGGTTAGGGTTAGGGGTTAGGGTTAGGGTAGGGTTAGGGTTAGGGTTAGGGTTAGGGTAGGGTTAGGGTTAGGGTTAGGGTTAGGGTAATGTTAGGATTAGGGTTAGGGTTAGGGTAGGGGGTTAGGGTTATATCACTTTTCAGTTTTCCTGTTATAATAATTGAACAGGCGACACGTATGTGAATTAGTTTACAAAGTTGTGCTTTGCATTTCTGTTCTTTCGATGGAAACTTGTTTCTGTGCTGTACAGTGCGAAATTACACTTTTCAGTTTTCCTGTATTCCTAATTGGGCGAGCGACACACACGTGATTCCGTTTAAAAGTAGTTCTTTGCTTTTCTGTTCTTTCGTTGGAAACTTGTTCCTGTGCTGTACAGTGCGATATATCACTTTTCAATTTTACTGTATTCTTAATTGAGCGAGTGACACACATGTGA